>NC_056725.1:582115167-582300167 GCF_019279795.1 Protopterus annectens
ACTCATTCTTCATTCCCAAATGAGGTGCTCACACAGTTGACAACACCACAGTAGTAATGTTGTGTACATTAGCGTATTACTTTTCCTTTATTGGCTGGTGGGCCATGAGAGGGTTGCACTCTTCCCTTGTTTGTGATTGTTGATGGTAGCCATTACTCCCTTGTGTGTTGTCTGGTGATTTATCATATGCTTTCTACACCCTGTCCTTTTATATTATATCACCTAGTGTTTTGTGTTTTGTGGTGTCCTTTATGTTTCTTAATTCTTCTTCAGTAAGTTATCCCCTGCTATTTCCCAACAACTCACCAATCTTTCATCAACCCAAAAAGTAAAAAAAAAATGAATAAAAACAATGTAACATACCCATGCCCCTCAGGCTTTACCCTGACCTTCATCCCCCTTCCTCCATCTGTATTATAGCTTTACCCTTACCCCATTTCTGTTGTCTCATCACCCTCACTCCTTGATGTGGCTTTTTTTAATTTCCTCAACTACATGACAAATACCACAGCATTCCCTTATCCCACATATCTGTGTTATATAACAAAGAATGTACAGGTATGTGTTTAGTAATTTATTACATATGTTAAGATGAATACGTGTAAATGCTGTTTTTATTTAATTCATTCAACACAACTGAATGATACCTGATACATTCCATAGCATTCTGACATTCCACAAATCACTGCTCTGTCCAAAAGAAATAAGCAGGTATATACTTAGCTGTTTATTCTGTATATTGAAATGTATATCCATTGCTACAGCCTTTGTTTAATGCATTCATCACAGTTGTGTGAGGGTAAAACACTTTCCTTTAGCATGTGCAACATATCAATGTGATATTTTGGGTCTATATTATATCATCAAACACTTAAAAAAGCGAACGCTGATTGATCGACCTAATTTAAGCGAAAGCTTACAATCTCGAACTGTCAGATCAGCGATTTTTTTCCCAGGGAAAAAATCGCTGATCCAAAACAAATACACACAACACAAGCACACCAAACAAACAGAAATCCATACACATACACCTAAAATCTGATACCTAACCCTACACTAAACTATGCACACACCACTAACTACCCACTTACCTTAACCCAAACCCTAACCCTACGGTCCGTCACTATCGCACACTCACCTCACCCGCTCGTTAACTCACTTAAATCCGCCCTAACCCTCATGTCCACTCAATCGCACACACACCTAACCCGAGTCCTAACCCTAACTCACCTAAATCACCCTAACACTCACATCCACACAATCGCACACTTACCTGAATCCGACCGGTAACTTTCCACCATAACACTGAAAATACTGAAGCAACAGAAACAGACAACCGAATTCTTTCCCTAGGAAAAAATTCGAGTTTCTGCTGCTTTGATATTTTGCAGACTCGCGAAAATAAGTTTGATCAATCAGCGTTCGCTTTTTAAGCGTTCAAGGATATAATATAGAACCGATATTTTACATAAGATCTGACATTTCTGATGTGGTCTGTTACTTTTTTGCATGGTTAATTTCTAACTACTGTGTTCATGCGTTTCAGTCAGTGTCATTGTGCCATCATACCAACTAGTCTATATTTACTATTTATTCTTGAATCATTGGTGAGGCACTCTCCTATATGTTAATTCCATAGTTAATTTCATTTACATATTAAATTGTCTGGTGCATTCCTTATGCCATACTGTGCATAGTCAGGATGTCTTCAATGACCTTTTGTAATCCAGCCCTTAGAATTTTATTTTAAGGCTCACTTAGTAAATTTCTTTGTTGATCCCTGTTTTTTTTTTTATATCAGGATATCTATATAAGTTCTGGATGCAATTAATTAATTTGAGACAAATTTCAGGTTCAAAAATGTTTTCCTAAATATGAAATTAATCAATATAGAATCAATCACATCCAGTAAAAATGGAGGCATTTTATACTATTGGTATGTCATCCAAGCCAGTGTTTAAGATAAGCACAAGCAGGAATGTTCTGTCATAGCTTTTACTGGATATGATACTAAGAAATGTAAGACAGTTACATCATGATAAACATTCCAAATCATTTTCCAGGGAGACAAACTTAAGGCCTGGGATTCATAGATATTTAGCACATCTTATTAGCAAATTACCATATGTAGTATTTTAAAGAGACAGATATCAAAACAACAGTACTCAAAAGCATGTGGTGGGCTATGCATGATAATGAGTACATAATGAGATGGAAGTGAGGAACTCCATGCAAATGAGCCATTCAGTGTACACAGCTGAGGAAACCTGAAATGGAGGACTGATTCAGAAAATATAAATGGCACACTGAACTCTGGGGCACACCCACGTTTTGCACGGAGAATCATGGCATATGTGAGGGAGGGTTTGCAGTTGCAGGTCCTGTAGCTCTGCAGCATACATTCTTTGCCACCCTCGGAGCCAGTGCCTGCAATGTATCGTGTGCTTGTCATTTATCCCAATGGTGGAAGTAGACAGGATGTCATATACCACCACTTAAGTGATTCGTAGATTATGGACCTTTTTCCTCAGGAAGTGAGTGAGATACTTGATATGTCCACTTCTGTAGATACTAAGGTATGTGTAGCTTTAACCATCTTATCTGTTGGGACTCTTTTGCAGCATACTGGTCCCATGTTAGAGACATTTCAGGCATCAGTCTTGCAAATCTTGAACCAATTCCATGACATTATGCTGCAGCACATGGAAAAGCATAGCTCATTCCCAGACTGAAGGGGGGAGTATTGACAGTATGCAGGCATTTCTCTAAGGTCCTTGGAGCCATTTATTGCACACATGAGCACGCACACATGCGTGCACACACACACACACACACACACACACACACACACACACACACACACACACACACACACACACATTGCTATCATGTGCATCTCTAGGAAGGACTTCCACTCCCTTAAATGCTAGGTGATCTGCAATGCTCAATGTATTATTTATAGTGTGTCTGTGCTGCATCACTTGGAAAGTTTCCATGATTCTTACATGTGTTATACATCCCCTATTCCATAGGCTACTGAAAGAGATTTTCCAGAAAGTCATTTTGTTGACAGGTACAGATACAGACTGGATAGAGACATCTATTTACATATGTGCAATATAAACAGTGAGCTTGCCACACATATATATATATATATATATATATATATATATATATATATATATATATATATATATATATACATATATCTATATATACGTTGCTTTTTCTGTGCTGCAGGCAAAGCTGGATAAGCCTTAGAGCTGTGCTTGATGACCCCAATACACAGCACCATGGCTATGCTGGAAATTACCTATAAAGCAGCACATGCCAAAGCACCTAACAGATTGGAGTGAATGTTTGGCCTACTCAATGGACACTTCCATTGCGTACATACACTGGGGAACTGCAATGCTGTCAAATCTGGAGCAATATTTCTGCTGTGTGTGCAGTGTTGCACAACATGATATTGTAAAAACAGTCAGATCAACTTTCTGACAATATCTTCCACACAAGCTATTCACGTAAAAGGATTGGATGCAGAGTCACTGTGGAACACAGGACCACAACCAACGAGTGCTAAAGTGTCTGCTACATCTACACATATGGGCCATGACACAGACAAAACCAAATAAATTGCTGCATGCGTTTTCACTTACAGATGATGCAGGGCAGTGCATAGACTGTCCGCACTACGCTGGGCATATCTATACTAACACAGATTAGGGGATGTGCAGGGAATGCTTGTCATTACTTGGAGGGATAGAATAACAGTTTACAGAAACAACAACAACACTATGTGAAGGAGTAGGGTTTTGTGAAAGCTTAGGGAGCACAGTGAGAGGTGACTGTAACACAATGCGATGCATAGGGTCAAGGAAAATGAAAATGGTAGTCAAGTATTCTGAGTCAAACTCACATTGTCTAATGGAGGGGTTCAAGCCGCCATGACAGGGCTACTGACATCATTCAGTCTGTTGGCTTTTGGTGTCTGGCCTTCATCTTGTCCATTCCATTGAAGGAATATAGCGATGGGACAGTGAGCATTCATCCTTATGGGACATAACATGTACAGATCCTCATGACTAACCCTGTGCAGGGGTGGAAGGTTGTGTGCCCACAGGCATCCCATATGTTCAACCAAAAGACCACCACTGGCCACCTGGATCATACCCCGGACTGAACATGACATGCGATGTCCTCACAGGAGACAGATAAAGGGCATAACTGCATGACTGCATATGCACAGCTTGATGAGGTTTCCCAGGTGCTGAACCAAATGAGTGTCATTGATCACAACCTAGACCACACTCAGGACGGGGCATGATAGGCTGTGCATCCCTAGGTAGCATTGATACTGAGTCTTTAGTGGTCTCAACAGTCTGAATTGGGATGGTCTGTGTTTGACTACCCTCTGTCCTAACCCCCACCTTGGGCATGGAAGGTGCATCTTCTGAAAACAGATTAGAATGCAATCACAATGGAGGCACTGATGGAGGCAATATCTGGCACCAGTGACATAAGCAGCATTGTTTACTCCATGTCAGATACTCCATGCCACCATGTCTTTCTTGCACATTGTCCTGGAATTCACAAAACACACTTAGCATCTCCACCATCATATGGGTAGCAGTATATTGAGCCTGAATAACTGACTTGTGTATCTGCTGGCCAAAGCCAAATGTAACAGCCTTATCTGGGATGGCCCTGGAGTCATGGCGGCAGTAAAGTCTCCCTCTATATGTATTTGTTATGTTGAAGCCCATGAGGATGTCTCAGGGAGAAAGTGATACTCATGTCGTGGTGAGGCTGTATCCTCTACCTATAAATCTACAAGGGTGTCTGTTTTGGTGTAAGTTGGTGACCTCTCTGACAGTAGTAATGCTACAATATCATCTGGGTCATGGCACTTGCTGCTGTCATTGTTGGCCAGTCATGCCATGCTGACATCAGACGTGTTCTTGTGTTGTGCGCGATCCTCCAGCTGTGACAACTATGAAAGCAGGAGCACATATGTCATCACTGTCTTTCCACACGGATGCCTCTATTTTACTCTTGGCATGCATAGTATGGAACATTAAAATAAAGGTATACCATTATTGACATACATAACTTATGCTGGTTGCTACAGCTGCAACCCCTAAGTGCCTGGAAAGAAGGCAAGAAAGAAAGAAAGAATGAAATAATGAAAGACATGTGGTGGGCCTTGGTCAGTCCTTCCCTTCAAATGTACAGTATTATACTGAACATTACTAAATGCGTGCATCCCCAGCTGACACATGGATGCTTAGTGCCAGCCCAGCTTCCACATAAAAGCCATGCGCAGGTATAAGGGGTCCTATCTTGTGGCCATTGACTGACACCAAATCTCTTCTGTCTCAGTGAGATATGTTTGTATGGGTAACATACCCCTGTGGTGGGCCAGTCTGTCAGAATGTCGCATGCACATTCTTTTGCATGGAGTGTCATATCAGTAACACACTATCAAACATGTTGTAAATATCTTTTATGGCCACTGATAACATTCATATCCATTTCCTGACAAATGTATTTCAGATACTACTTGTCTGTGCTAACTTCACCCAGGAGGAAAGTGCACCTCTTAACTTTTTTGTTCAAGAATTCCGGACAAAGCTAAAAATATTGGGGGACAACAGTCTAAAATGTGGGACAATTTTTAAATATGTCTATTAGAAATGTAATAGAACAATATATGTTTCATCAACATGCTATTTCTATAGAATAGGAAGTACGAAACTCTAATGCCTGACATTACTGACTGTAATTCTCAGTAATTTACCAGGGCAGGATGAAAAGTATATGAATAACAGGAGAATTCTGCAACATTCTGGACAGTTGAGAGGCATGGTCATATATCATCTGCACAGAGGACATCCAGTAGCATTTCATTCCTCTCAGTAGTGAACTTTTCCAGGCATTGCCTTCCTTGGGTGACCATACCAATACATGTAAACCTGCAAGTGAAGCATGTCATTCAGTGTGAAATTATGACATGCTGTGGGATGACCACACTGATGGCCATCTATCCCCTTTATATCCACAGTTAATGCTTTGCACAGCCTCCCCACCAACTATTTCTGTACTGTTCTGTATACATGGCCACAGGCTTAAACTAAGATATATGCATCCGTTTATCAGCCACTGTTAGCACTATGCTCAGACTCCCAGCACCCATTATAGAGTACAGCCTTGCCTCTACATGTTGTCATGAAACACCAAACACCCTAACCCATTTCCTTCACAATGTTTCTGTTACATACAGTGGCACCCCCAAAAACCACAGCAGATAATGCTGCCCTCAGGGTTCCCAATTTCATGTCCATCACACAGTTTGTTCTTCTAACTGATGGGCATTGTCATAGGTTCATAGGTGTATACGAGGCTAAAGACCACATGGGCCTTTTCAAGCCTAGCCATGCTTCCCAATGAATTCAACAAGTTATTAGTGCCATAGATGCTATTTTAAGGGGAATATTTTAAGGGGTATATGTAAGCTACAGCATGGGTAGTCAAGAACAGATACCAGACAAGGAGTGAATTTCTGATTTCTCATCCACTGGTTCAGGTTAGGTTTGTATAGGGGTAGGGATGAACTCTGCTTTGTCAGGACGAGAATCCTGTTCCAGAGAAGGGATATTCTCTGAGGCACATAGCTGGCCCACCAACAAATCCTATTTATGTCAGAAGCTAGGCTTAAGTCTCTAGATCGTGTAGTTCTGATGCAGTTTGTTTTGTGGATATGCATAAGTTTCATTAGAGTGTGATGCAGGGGTACTTTATATCCCAGGCATAGATTACCTTCAACATCCTGTAAGTGACAAAGTATAGGGATAGGGCTTTGAGGCTATCTGCACTGGATATGTTGTTTATGTCCTGTATTCTTTTTGTCAGTAACCTCTGTGGACATTCCAGTTGTTGTATGTGCCTGGTTATTTATATACCAAGAGGGCTATTGTACTCATTGATGGGTTTGATGAGGGCAGAATACAGTAGAATGATTACTTCCTTGGCCCAAGGTGCCATGTCCTTGCTTATAAGGTGAGCAGCATAGAATGATTTCAACACTACTTTAGGCACATGTTGGTCAAAATCCAGGTTACTGTCTATATACATCCCCAAATCCCTGACTACTGGGTCTATACTTAGAGGTCTACTATCAGTGACTTATTTTTCATAGTTTTCATCAGACACTTTGATGAAGTCTTATGTACAAGATGAAAGCACTTACTGGATGCAAATAAATAATTGTTTCTGTTTCATGTATCTTTTGCTGGCTGTTTTTTTTTTGTACTTATGTATTTTAGTATGGCTTTGCCTTCCACTTTATTTGCATGTTGGAAGGTTTGCCTGTTTGGCAATGCCTTAAAAAGGCACTATAGAGGTGGGTAATGTTTTGGCCAATATCTGAAAGCCTAAATATAGTGGGTGAAGATCATCCCTAACAAAGAAGCATGGCCTGTCATCCGTGTGACAAGAATATTGGGTTGTGGAACATTTTGCCTTATGAGCTTGTTAGTTAAGACACAATGCGAAGAGGCTTTATGTGTTTTCATGGTAACTGTGTTGTTGATGTGCATGTGGAGTTTCTGAGGACAGCATCTGAGAGGCTTTTGAGGTTTGGGTAAGTGACGTGAGCATCTCCGCATATATGGGTCTATGTGTGTGGTCCTTTGTGGGTGTAGTGAGTGGTGTGTGTGAGTTGCTGACAACCTTTATGTTGCTTTTTGTGCCTGTATGTGAGAGTCTAGCCTCCAGCTGCAATTTATAACTACATCTCTCACATACTGTATTTTTCTGTTTGAGAATTAAGTGGTTGCCAGTGTGCATAAGGCAACTGATACATTGCTTCAGGATGGCCATGTTCACCAAGCAAGATATGGAGATGGTCAGAATATGCCTATCCCTGATTGCAGGTTGTAATGTGTACTTTGCCAGGGATAGGAGTGAGGGTGTTTGTAGCCAGACTAGGGATGGGTGCTTACTTGGTGTAATCTCAAACTAACCTAGCCAGAGATCCTGCTCAATGCCCAAACCAGATGCTCTCTGAGCAGCAATAGACCTGGGTGCTATAATAAGGTAATGTAGACATAAATAATCCTAACTAAATGCATGTGTGCTGCTCACCACTCAAACTAGTTGCCCCCTGAGTAATGCAGGAGTGAGGTAAAGCTCCAATGCTGTTTTTATAGAAAAAAATTCAGAGTCTGGTGAATGCATATATACAAGGCACCACTAGCTGCTGTTGCACAAAGATCATCATCACACAAACACGAGGCTTATGTACAGTCAGAAAAAAAAGCATGTTTACACTAACTACACCCTAAGGCCAATCAGGTAAGCAGACAATGAGCTTTCTACTAGCAATTCCAAGCTCTGATAGGTGAAATCCGCCCTCTCCAGCCATATGAGTGCAGACTTTGACCCTCTTAATGTAAATGACTGGTTTGGAGACCAAGTATTAAGTGACCTCAGACAGATGCCTAATACCAAATGCAAATCACCAGATACAATATATTTCAGTGCAGAACAGTAGAACATGTATGTACTCCAAGTCAGAGAACTCCATATGTCTCTCTTCATATAGTCCAGGGAGGAATGCCTCAGGACATTTACACCCACATGGGCTATGACAGTCATGCTGGTATTTATGGTCCAATGACCTGAGTGCATGCATGATCTTGAGGATCCTGGCCGCTGATAAACAACTGACCATGACTCTCTCTTTGATCATCCTGGTGATTGGAACATCAGTATGTCTCACAATGGAGTCCCCTATGACTACAGTACTGGGTTGTCTAGTAGCTTGCCTTATGTGCTTTGAAGTTGAAGCTCTGGTGTAGCTGTATTTGTTGTTGGTTGTTGTTTTAATGGAGTGCTTTAGGAACTGCTGAGGATATTTGCTACACTTCCAATGTCTGGAACGTCTTTGGGGTTTAGGAATATTATTTTTAATTGCCTCAGCATATGTGGGCCTATGTGTCTGATCCATGTTGTGGGTGGTGGGTGTATTGCATGCATTTTTGACAACCTGGTTGGCAGTAGTGACACTGTGTAAATACATCCCTCACACAATTTATCAGTTTGCTTGAGAATCATTTTGTGGTCACTAAACATAAGGCAATTGCTACATTACCTCAGGATGTGTATGTCCACCAAGCTGGCTACAGAGATAGCAGGAAAGTTCATGTTCATGTTCATAGTCACTGGCCTTTTTTAGCAATTTTTTGCAGAAAAGAATGGCAATGAAGTATCTTGTCTGTGTCAAGTAGGGCTGTGCTTGTCTATGCACAAGTTAGTTGCTAACTGTATAATCAAGTAAAAGGGAAGTCTGAAGGGTAGTTCATAGGTTCATAGGTTCATAGATGTGTAGTAGGCTAATAGCCCTGGAGCCTTTACAAGACTAGCCCCAAAAAATTGCCCTGGCACCGTGCCACCTGATGCTAGTTCACAGTGCCTCTATCTAGTAGGACAACTGGGGTAATCCCTGGGGTGAACTTTCATTTACCCATCCACTCATCAAGATTTCTCTTGAAGAGGGCCAGTGAGGTGCTCTGCTTGACATGAATGGGAAGCTTATTCCAGAGAATGGGCAGTCTTTGGGAGAAGAACCTGTCCCTCCAACATGTTCTGCTGATTGTGGTAATGAGATTGTGATGTCTGGAGCGTGTGGCACAGGGGGATTGGGATTTTTTTAGGTGTAACATTTCAAGTAGGGCTGGGTCAGACATGGCTTTGTAAGTCAAGTAGAGATCACCTCTAAGTAGATGATAAGAGACTGAGAACAGCTGACGTTTCTTGAGTCTGTCCTTGTAGGACATATGTGTAAGGCCTAAGATCCTTTTTTGTGAGGTACTTCTGTGGCCTCTCCAGCTGCTGCAGCTGTCTGGTCAAGTATATCATTTTTAAGTGCATGCATGTATAGGAGCACCATTAAAACCAATTGCATGGAGCCAAGTTTCACTCAAGCATGTCACTTTTATAGAGGCTCAAAACAGTAGAATGGGCCCTGGCTAATCACAGGCAGCAGAATTCAAGATTCCTTAAGCTATTTACTGCACAGAATTTAACTAAGATACCATAAGCAGCCACCAGAGAGCAGCACTAACCTTTCCAAGCTTCTAATCACAAAATGGACTGTAAGTTTAAGAAAATAACTAACTTAATCAATGAAACTGCCTAAAGTGCAGGAAATGACCAAATTGATCAGTACTCCTAACAGCAGTATCAGCCAGGACTCCTTCCTAAACTCTGTAAAACTGCAAACCTACAAAATCTGAATTGAAATGTTTCTGTTCCAAATTCGGATGCCATTGGGTATGATTGCCCAAGATGGGGCCAGCACTCTGTCTCATTCTAGCAAGGGCAAAGTAACCTAGGAGTGATTCTAATAATATTTTTAAGTGCAATTGTTTCTAAATCTCTGCCATAGCATTTTGCACTACAAAGACATACTGTTGTAGCTGCACGTGGTGACTTTATGTCATGTGATCAACATGTTTATGCATACGATGTGCATGCCCATAGTGTTATGGTGTTTTACTAGGGGAAGTACAATCTAAACCATGCATTCTCTCAAACCGAGCCACCATTTTGCTTCTCAAGCTGACCTAACTAATTACCATGGCTACTTCAAGTAGTGTGGAATACAGATTTCCAGCATGGTGAGATAGACAGAGCAGGATTTTCTTGTCTTTCCTTGCACAGGAGCTTTAAAGAAAGCTTGTTAAGATAGTAGGATGGTCCCTTGCTGAACTGGATGCCCAACACAGTCTTATCAGGATAGTGACCAGTGCCAATGATATCACTTATTAGGGTGATCAGTGTGAGCATCACTACAATGGCATGAGATGACACCAACCTGGCTTGATTTGAGAGTGAGAGGCAGATATATATATTTATATACACACACATATATATTTATATGGGTTCACTTCAAAATCCTGAAAGCTCAAAATCCTGAATCTCAAAATCCTGAACTCAAAATCCTGAAAGCTCAAAATACTGAAAACTTATAATACTGAATCTCATAATACTGAAAAACATACAGGACAACAACACTGACTGTATTGCAGCAGAAATACATACAGAAACAAAGAAAAGATAAACCATATCAGTCTAAACCAGCTATAAGGAAGGGGGCAAGCCCCCCTGCACCCCCCATGTGGGGGGCTGCACCCCCCCCACCCCTGCTACTTAAATAGATCAACTCTGAGATCGCACTTCAGTACACTAAGATGAGTTATGTTGTAGTGTAGTATATTAAAAAGGAACATGACTAAGGTCACAACAGGCAGTCATGAAGCATGTAATGGCATGTTTTCCATTTTCTTCCGTGAAGTGCAATTTCAGAGTTGATATATTTAAGTAGCAGGGGGTGTGGGGGGCACAGCCCCCCTGCTTATAATTGTAGATGAGTAATATTTTTCTGTATATATTTCTGCTGCAATACAGTCAGTGATGGTGTCCTATATGTTTTTCAGTATTATGAGTTGTCAGTATTTTGAGCTTTCAGGATTTTGAGTTCAGGATTTTGAGATTCAGGATTTTGAGCTTTCAGGATTTTGAAGTGAACCCATTTATATATATATATATATATATATATATATATATATATATATATATATATACATACATACATACATACAAGTGAGTGCACTTTGTTTTGCAGTAATAAAGGAGTGGCAATTTAACATGGTTGAATATTGCAGAAGATGCATGCGACTTCCCAGCATTTGGGGTGTGTATGGCATCTGTATTGGTCCACTGTGCAACTACAGATGTGCTGCTAGGATGTATGTAGGATAATTTGTCCCACTATGACATCCTTGTGCATGTCTAGTGACAGCAGAGGAGGAAGTGAAGTCATACTTGCCTTGATCTGTACTGGCCAAATAAAATGGTTGTGGTTTGTCACTGGGCACCAGGACTTCTTCTTAGCAGTGAGATGATGGTTACCTTGCTGGAGGTGATGTGAAGAGCTCACTGATGACAACCATGGTTATTTATCAGGATGGAAGCAGAAGGATTGTCTTCTGCAAATGGTCAGGAAGTATATGTCCTAATCTTCTAACATCAATTATGGTGGCTATTAATGGTTGAGGAGTGATGGGCACTGAATGCCTGCTTCAGTAATGTGGAGCAGTGAGTAACACTTGGTTAGTTGCCCTCTTTGATAGTTTGTCATCAATAGGAACCTGTCCTTTGCTCATTCTGTCATTTTCCTTCCTATATGTCTCATTCTCCACTCCTCCTTCATTGTTTCATCATCCTGTCACCTCTTGTCCATCCTCTTTACATCTCTGGCTGTCCACTTTCTTCCAGCCCTTTTATCTGAACACCCTTCCTGTCTGCCTGAGTTTGCGTTTAAAGTCTGTCTGTTTGCCCTCACTACCTCCCTTCTGTGTTTTAGGTTTGCTTGTCAATGCTACCTACCCCCTCCCTCTATCCCATTTACAAGCATAACTTACTACGTGCCCCACCTCCCTTTTATCATTGTATATAAAATGTGTCTCTTTCCCAACAAAACCTTACCCTGCCCCCACCCCTCATACCTAATGGTTACCTTTGTGTTTCTCTTTGCTTGCTGCTCTCCCCTTCCTAATTTCCTACATACACAATTTCCTTCACATTTATATGATGAGTAGGGTTGAAAGTTTGACGTGTATCCCACAGTAGTTTACTTATGAAAGTCTCAGAAATCCACCAGGTGAGCAGACTCGACAATCCTACCTGTCATCTAGTGGTCAGGAGTCAAGGAAGAAGATAAAAATCTTTATTAGGATAAATAACCCAAGTGATTTCAAGCAGAAGTGTCTGTCTAGTTAGATGAGATCCCCCTTCTGGAGGAATAAGGCAAGCAAAAGTAGTTGTCAGAAGTGCTGTTTATTCCCTGGATGGTTTAGTGTCCTTGTTTCACATACTTATGGTCATTATGCTGTCCTTCTTATGCCAGACAAGCAGAGCATGTAGCTCTCAGGTGCCACATTGAGTGCATTAGTGTGCTTTACCTCAGCTACACCAGCCCACTTTGTTGTGATGTCTGCCATGTCAATCACATATCTACTCTAGTACTCCTCTGGCCTTGAAGCAGCCAACTGTAACTTTTCATTTTACAACTATGCTTCTGTTTATTATGCAATCTGTGGTTTGGACTGTCAGTGCTATTCATGCCCTAATACAGCCGATTAGTCACGTAACCCCCTTGAAATCTGCCTTGTGAAATAAAACTGAACAAGTACACAGTGCTTATCTACATATCCCATCCAAGGCCTCGATGCCTCTTTACTGCCAGTAAAGAAATTTAGTAGGCCAATCAGAAGTGTGTGGGTGAAAGATATATGGGAAAATGTGCTGTCAGTGAGCATTTTGTCAGCGTTATAGGGAAAATGTGGAAAGCAGTGAAGCAAATGTAATTTTCAGGTACGGGGTATGGAGAGTATGCTACATTTCTGTACATTTTGTATCAGTTGCTAAAGGAGATTAAAAGGAAGGGTTTCAGGAGATGTTAGACAGAGGTAGAAGTTTATTCTTCATACTTTTGGGATACATAGAGAGGTGTGCAATAACAGAATGAAAAGATGGACTTGTGGGGACTTGGATACCAGCAGTTTAGGGTGTATGCCATGAGGATGAGCAGAAGGAAATCATAAGGTGATTGAGAAAAGTGACTGCATATGAGATGGACCATAACAAACTGGAAGGCTGACACAGATACTGAAAATATTTTAAATGTCTTTAAGGAAATCAGGCCATGCCGACTCACCTTTGTCTGTATGTTTTTATTTCATCAGCTTGTGACATTTTATTCCATCTCTTTTTATGTAACATTTAACCATATAGCTGGCTGGCTTTTCAATACTTCGGTATGTAGGGATTTTCAGTAGAGCACTGTTACATTACCAAGTAGTTTTGGTTCAAGATGTAACACAATTCCCTTTAATGTTGGGATGGCCAAAGGGATATGAGTTCTCTATTCCACACTAGGTGCTGACTTTATTTTTTCTAGTTTTCACACTGAAATATAGCAAAAGGGGTGTGTAGTACTCCCTAGTTGCTATCCTGCAATGAGCATTAAAGTGAGATCACATTTTTCTGAGTTAGTGGTAGCTTATGAGGATGTAAAAGAGCCTATGGAATTTACAAAAATGAAAGAATTAGCTTTATTTAAAACGTCAATATTTCAAAACAACTTTTGTAAGCTAAAAATATTAACCACAATTAAAATCAAAGCATCATCTCAACTCAAGAATGAATTAAAAAGGTTTAGCTTCCCCTTTTCCATGTTAAACAGATTTACTACCTAACTAAAAAACATACATCTATATCTTTTCAAGTTCCACACTCCTTTTCAATTTCATGCAATTCTATTGTAGCCTAACTAACTAACTTAGGCTAGAAATGTGAGCTCCTTAATATTAGTGTTGTGGGTTTCTACCCCACATTGGCAAACCTTTCTCTTCCTCTGGCAGTATGTAAGGAGGACTAAAGCTATAAGCTGGTTTAAGGGTACAAGTCCTCCATTTGACTATTGTGCAACTCTGAGAAAGGTGCTCAGTCAAATAGTGCTCCTGGGTTACCCCGGAAAAGGGACAATTGTATCCAATTGACTAATTTGGCCAACAAATAGGTAAAATAAAGAACATTATATATAGTGCCTTCAGTATGACTCCCAAAACCACTAGTCCCAGGGAAACCAATTCACACGGCACAACTGCTTGAGCAATCAACATCCCAATAAAATTAAATGTGACCATTTTTTGCAGAGTATATTCTACCTTGCACGTGAGAAGGCAAACCCCACATCCCCCAAACGTATTTATATACTAATTCCACATTTGCACAAACAAAAACATGGGAGAACTCTCCCAAAACAAAGGAATAGCTACAGTGCACACTTAGAAATCACATCGACAGTGATTTTCTTTGAACGATATTCACTTGGGAGTTCAAGGTTGTGCTTAATGAGTTGGTTTATTGGAGAGATATAAATAGAGGAACAGTAGAGAAATCACTTCTTTTATACCTTCTAAGCTATATGTCTGAAACCAAACTCATTATAATTAACTCCAAGTTCTGAATAATTCTTTTTTTTTATTAAACCTCAATAGCTTCTTTATTTAAAAATGAATTAACATAATTCTGAAAATGATGAACATTATCCCTAACACATTACATTCTACAAATATACCCATCACCGTCTTCTCATTTGACATAAATTGTGACCCTTCTTACTTCTAACTGTATTTCATCTAGAGTTCTAGCTGGCTTAGTGAACAAAAACACTGCTGTTTTATATTGTTGTGGCAGTTTGATGAAATGATTAAGGCTGTGAGCTATTAATGGACTACTTCTTGTATTCCATTCCCTCATCCCTCATTTACTTACTGAGTGACCTTGAGCAAATCATTTAACCAGACTGCCCTTTGGGGCAATTGAGAATTTGGGCTAGGTTATTTAATGGTCTTCTAGACTGTATGCATAGTAACCACCTGTGACCCTCTCTCACCTTTAACCATTATTTCATCCTTGTCTCCAGAAAGAAGTCCTTCTTTTCTGTCCTTCTCTTTCCATCTTCTCTGATAATGATTTTATTCTCCTCTTCCAAAAATCCATAACTTCTAATTTCATAAACACTTCTCATAACCATCTGTACCAATGTTTCCTTTTATTTAATAATCACTCTTTATTCCCTTTTTCAATGTTTTACCTTAGAAAAAGACATGTATAAAATGAAATCATGCTGCATTATTTTCCCTTTTCCCCAAGTTAAGAGACAGTTTCCATATATATTTATTTCATGTTTATTGACCAGGAAACTCTGACTAGAACAGACCCTGTTTTCAGCAGAGGCTCAGAGAGAACTGCTCCAGACTCATGTCTTTGAAATGTGAGAGGAAACCAAAGTACCCAGAGGAAACCTACTCAAACATAGGGAGGACATGCAGACTCTGCACAGAAGGCACCTCAGCCAAGAATCAAACCAGAGAACCTCTTGCTGTGAGGTGACAACATTAACCACTGCACAATTGCACCACCCATGCATATGTTGCCATGTCTTCTTCCTGCTGTATTACATTTTTAAATAGCGAATGTGTTATGCTGTAGAGTGTAATGTTGGATTACGTATTCCAATGCCTCCTTAATCGTGCCACCTACAATCTTACTATATATAACACTTTTCCTTACGTGGTTTAGAAAATTACACTAACAAACTAAAGAAAATGCCTAAAATGTCAGATTTTTTCTACATAGCCCATTCATATGTTCCCTAATACACCAATGCCAAAAAGTGCAGAGTTCATAAAAAACATCTCCATCACAAAGTAAGTTGCCTCATTATCTAACCTTTTTACCCATTCTTCATTCCTAACATTCTCATGTCTCATTCTGACATCTACATTTTCAATTTCTTTTTCTTGAAAATAAATTATGCTTGACCTATATATTTTCTTTAAACACCTGCAAATCAGGAACTTCTCTAATGCTCTGGTTGAACTGCCCATAGTTAGTATGAATACTGTCTTGACTGTACCTTAAAAATATGCCATGCTTAGTAGGAATAGCCAAGTCAGGGAAAGTAAAGAAATTAAATAACTAAACCTTAAGAAAATACTGTGGTCATTGGAAATTATAATAAACAAAACCCATGTAATGATGCAATGCAAGCTGGAGATAAGTCTGAAGAAGTAACTTGAGTCTTCTTAACAAATGCCAGCAGTATATAATGCAATCTGAATAAGTGGGTAGGAGTTGAAGTTATATAAAGAAGGACTGTGGTGATGTTTTCTTCACAGAGGCTTAAACTGAAAATGGTGGGTTTTAAGCAATGTTCAACTGATGTACTGTTCGATATGAGCCACTGGCAGAAAAAGAACACTACTGTTGGGAAAGATAATGCGGTTAATATGGAGTCCGTGCTTAGTAAACAGGTTTTATAAGGATAAGTCTGGCAGGCAGCAAGTCATCTGTTTCATGGGGTGCTGTATTCTTCAGTACCTGTGCCCCCATTTTTAAGATGCCAGTCAGTGCATAGGCGAAATATGTGTCCTGGCTTCATGCATGAAGAAATTAGCCACTGGACATTTAAACCAATCTTTTTTAAAGGAAGTTATAAGACTTCAATTAAACAAGAGTTTCATTTGTATTATGGTATCAGTTATGTAGGTGGCCAAGCCATACCATTCCGTGTCAAGATTTGATCAGCCGTCTGCAGACAGAAGACAGCATAAGTAATCAGAATCACACTGCAAAAGAATCAACAGTCTTCTACTGGCGTCTGCAACAGGGTGACAAATGTTCAGTAAATATTCTTAGAAACTGTCGTACTTAAACCCAAGGTACCTTTATTTATTTTTATTTTTTATTTTATTTTACATTTGTTGATCGGGCTAGTCCAGCTGGATATATGTCCATTTTCAGTGGAGGCCCGGGGAGAAAAGCTCCACAAATTACAACAACATAAAAGGTCAAGACAAAGACAATAACAGTATAATTTGGTACATAAGTTTTAACAATTATAGTACAAGCCTAAGATTATATATTTTATATTTCAGTAGGAAAAAGGAAAAATTTATCTAAGAATAGATGAATAAGACTAATACAATTGTATTAGAAATGGTGTAGTACAAATCTTTATAACATATTACAAAATTAGATACACCTAGTAATTTATGATAAGAGATACTAGGTCTCACAAAAACCTAAGAAAGAAAAACACTAGAGATCAATAGATAGAGTATAGAAGAACAGCAAACAAGGATGGATTTCTAGTGTTATTTAACACATAGGTTGTGATACTATATGAAGGTGTTTGATCATATGACCTATATATCTAAATGAGTGAAACTGCTCAGTATGGTATCCATTTTCACATTAGCATTGCATTGTGCTAGTCTCTATCAGCTACCTTTTGTGAAGAAAAGCTTGCATGCTTCTTGTAATATATTTTTGTGGGATTTGCAACAAAACAGTCCTCAGATTCGCAAACCTCAACACAGCTCACAAGAGGACACTGGTAAATAAATTCTGCTGATAGGACCAGTGGCACAGTGCAAGCTATGATAAGGCATGCAAATGAGTGTTGAATACAAATGGGGTGGAGAACATAATGCTCCCCCAATAAAGAATGGCTGAATGGTGAAGTAACTTATGAATCTCCACAGACTGAGTGATAAACAGTATTTGGATGTAAACCACATGAAGATGAAGAAGAAGAAGGAAATGGTGTGAAATGGATTGCTGTAAGTTGCACCTGTTAAAGTCTAAGCCTGTAAGCACAATCGTTAAAAGTGTGGAAATATAGACAAGAAGTTGAGGAATGCACTATTTGATATCACAATAACTGAGAATATTTCCCCAATTCAACATACATATATGTCAGAGATATGATATAGTAGTAGGTGGGGGTCTGGAAGGTACAGACACAAATGTCGGGGGCCACAGAGAGGCAAAAATAGTTGAAAGTTATAAAATCTGGTTATTTATTTGTGATTGAATCATACTTGATATTTTGCAGTGTTGAGATTTGTATTGATGGGTCTTGTTCTTTTATAGGGAATCTAGGTCGGTACCAGACACTTAGCTGTTGTATAGTATAGCATATTGCATTTCTCAGTATATGGTATCACCAGAAACAGAATGACCTTTTCATTAACCATGATTTAGGGATTCTTCCTATGCAGCTGAGCCCTGATGTATATCCACTCTCTCTGGGAATGTCCCTTTGAGTTCAAACCCTATTTGAACTCCTATTATTGGGTCCCTGCACTTAACCTGCATTAATTCTATTAGCAATTGTAGGACTTCAAACCATTGTAAGACTGCACAAATCATCTATCTTTGGGGTCTTGTTATATGGCTTCTCCAAGTCTAAAAATGCCCAGTTGGACTTTTTCTTCATCTGCCACATCTTTTCTACTATCTGCCTCACTGCAAACATCAGGTAATTTGTAGTGCACCCTGATCTATATTCAGACTTCTAATCTACAACATTACATTCTGTTACCCTACATAGTCATTTATCAGTCACCCTCTCTAGCACTTTCATTCAGTGAGACTGGAGTTCAATACATTTGTACTGCCCACAGTTGTGACTATCCCATTTATCTGCGTACACTGGTGCCAAAATGCTTATTCTGTGGTCATCAAGGAAACATCTCTCTTTGTCTCTCTCTCTCTCTCTCTCTTTTTCTCTTCATACTTGATGAGTACCCTCAAAAGCCATTTCTCCCTTCAGGGTTCCCTCCATCTTGTTTATATCTGCAGTGACTTCATTTGAGCATGCTGCCTTCCCTTGCTTAATCTTCCCTACTGCTTTTTGTACTTTTTCCAGGGTAGGTCATCCTCCGTCTTTTATAGTTGGTTGTGCATGGACAAGTACAGCTTCTGTAGGGTTTTCTTCATCCAGAAGTTTCTTGAAGTAGTCTTTCCACCAGGCCTTGATGTTGTCAGGAATGGTGAGCAGATTCTTGCTGACATCCCTTATGAATTGCATCCGAGGATTATCTTCTCTTCCTGTTAGCGTATTGCAACCTGATAGATCTTCTTTGTGTCATTGGCTGAGTCACTTGCTAGAAGCTGGAAGCATTTTTCTCAGGTCTTCTTTTTCTTTACTATTATGACTACTTTTTTCATCTCCTTATTAGAAAAACAGTATTCCCTCTTTGCCTGATATATATTTTCTATTTTCTACTTCTTTTTAAACTCCTTCTTTCTTTCTTTTGATAATGTCTACTTCTGTATCCCCCCCCCACCGGCTTTCTTTATTTACCATATTTCAGTACCTAGCTTGACTGCATATCTGTTCTATCATTTTCACACATTACATGGAAATGCTGCCAGCTTCTTTGTCATCACCTGTTACCTCTTCTTCATGAGATGCTACAGCCATAAACATTTCCTTGAACTCTGCTCAACTTCTATGTCCTCAGTCTAGTTTCTGTTGACCACAGAGCCTTCTCTGATCACTGCTTGCAGTGCATTGTAGGATCCAGTGGTTTATGGTAAGGGCCAGCTCTTTTACTTTGAAAGACTTTGCAGTCTGTGATTTTACCCCTATGTTGTTTATGCTAATGACCACCTGTTTCACTATGGATGAATTTGCAGTCTGTGATTTTACCCCATGTTCTATCCTCCCTAGGTGGAAGCTTACCTATCAGTTGCATGTTCACCACTTTTGTATGTGATCTTATGACCGTCTCTTGTATTGAACCATGAGTTTGCCACCCTTGAGCTATTTGCCAGAAAGAAATATAGAATGGCTTCTGATTCATTAGTTCTGTTGGTCCAACTATGTGGCCCAAGGCAATCCTCATACCCTGCCCTGTTCTGTCTGATCTGATCTGAGCATTCAGGTCTCACATTATCAGCACTGGACTCATTTTGTCTCACTTAATCAAAGAGAACTTGCAGCTGCTACCTGAATACCCTCTAATCCATGTCATCACAGTCCTGAAATAAAGCATAGGCTGATATCATGAAGGGTGCCCTATCTTTATCCTGGAGTCTGATTATCATGAGCATGATGGATTCTGATGACATTCCACAATGTCTTCAAATCACTTTCTTTCATCACAGTTTCCATATCATCTGTAGTCTGTCCTCTACTCAAATAGTAGACTTTGTATCCCAGGCCACAAGACCTTATTGAACTGCCTTTCTTTCCTGTCTTCCAGAACACAGAATATCCTGTTTCTTCATTACCAGCATGTCATCCACATTTCAACTATATTTGCTCAGTGAAACTATATTTAGTGTAGCATTCCTTAGTTCATTTTTTGGTAATCTGATTTGTTTGACATCCAGCTTTCACTAAGTAGATGTAACTATCCTAGGCAACTACGTCTAGGCAACTGGACACCAGCTGGGCAATAAGTTACTAACTCAGGGCTGCTGGGCTTTATAGTAGGCATACACTAGCGAGTAAGAGTATGTAGACCCCTCCAACTGTTAGTTTAGACCCATGTCATAGGTCAGAATAGAGTGGGTCCACAATCACTTAGCACTGGCAAATATACATGGCCCTTCTTGGTGACATTAGCTTATTTGATCAAATCACCCTACATACCCTTGAAGAAATGCTTTAAAATGATTTGCCCAGTTTTGAATTTTAATTTGTGTATATTTTAAATTTGATAGGTTGATAGGTTGATACTAGACTATCTGCCCTAGGGCATTTATAAGCCTAGCCAGAGTGTGTTTAGCTTTCGCCACCCTTATAGATTAGTTGACTGTGCCTCTGTATAGTAGGTCACAGAAGACAGCCCTTTTAAGGTTAGTTTACTGTGCCTCTGTCTAGTAGGGACACAGAAGAGATCCCAGGGGTAAACCTACAATCTCCCATCCACTCGTTAAGATTTCTCTTGAACAGGGTCACTGAGGGGCTCTGCCTAACATGGATTTGGATTTTGTTCCAGAGTGAGGGGAGCCTCTGGGATATGAATCTGTCCCTCCAGCATTCCCTATTTATTTCTGTGCTGAGGTTTAAGTCCCTGGAGCATGTAGCTCTAAGGGATTTGGATTTCCTGAGGTGGAGCATGTACATTAATTCTGGTTTGGACATGGCTTTATACGTCAGGCACAGATCACCTCTGAGTAGGTGGTAAGCAACTGAGTAGAGCTGGAGTTTCTTTAGCCTAACTGCGTAGGGCATCTGTTTGAGTCCCTTGATCCTCTTGGTGAGGTACTTTTGGGGTCTTTCCAGTTGCTGCAGGTGTCGGGTAAGGTACATCCCAAATGGGGCATTGTATTCAATTATGGGCCTGATGAGTGATGAGTAGAGGGGCACAATGACCTCTCTTGATCTAGATGTGAACCCTTTCATGATAAGGTGGGCTATATAGAAGGTCTTTCTAACCACTTTGGCAACGTGTTTGTCAAAGGAGAGATTGCTATCTACTTGGGTCCCCAAATCCCTAATTACTTCTTCCGTACTTAATGGATTACCACCTATGTGGTAATTTGTGGGCACTTTGTTTTTCCCAAAGGGGATGACTATGCACTTTTTGGCATTTAGCTTTAGGCCATGGCTCTGGCACCAGTTATCCATCTCTGTGAGACCCTTTTGGAGGATGCTTGTGTCAGTCGGCAAGTCGATTATGGCACCCAGTTTGCAGTCATCTGCGAACTTGGTCAGCCATAGTCCTCCCATGTTAACCTGTACCTCAGAGAAATATATACAGAACAAGAGAGGTCCCAGGACTGAGCCTTGTGGGACGCCACTTGTAACTGGTTTAGAGTCTGACATGGCACCTGCAATTCTGACCATGTGGATTCTATCCCTGAGCCAGTTTGCAACCCATCTTGTGACATAGGGGTTGATATTTAAGCTGGTGAACTTATTTATGATGCCCGAGTGGGGTATTGTGTCAAAGGCTTTTGCGAGGTCCAGGTAGGCTGTGTGGACTACCTTCCCTTCATCTATGGCCTTGGTGACTGTTTCAAAGACGTCGACCAGGTTCAAAATTCAAAATCTGCCCTTAACAAAGCTGAATTGGGTAGGATCCAGTGTTTGGAGGTTCCCAATGTCTTTGTTTATGAATTCCATGATGATATGCTCCATAGCTTTGCAGACCAGGCTAGTCAGGCTTATAGGGCGATAGTTTCCTGGTCCGTTGTGGTACCACCTTTGTGGAGTGGGACCACTGTTGCTGTATGCCATTCCTTGGGTACATATCCTGTAGTAAGGCTGAGATTGAACAGTGACTTTATGTGAGAGTTCAGTTCTTCTTGGAGCTCGTGTAAGATGCAGCCCGGGACACCGCCCGGTCCCATTGATGCTGTGTTTTTTGATTTGGAGAGGGCAGCTCTCACCTGTGCATCTGTGATGTCAGGGAGGCTACACTCTGTTGGGATAGACATTTGCTCTTTTGGGGGGGAATGGGGGAGAAGTTTGCACTGAACCTGTCTGCCAGGATGTTGGCAATGTCTGTGGGTTCAGTGTATTTTTTGTCATTTTGCACTAACTCAGAGCATATCTGGGAGTTGCCACCCAGGTTCCTGACATAACTAAAGAAGGCCTTGTGATTATCTTTAGCATCTTGTGCAATTTTTCTTTCGAAGCTGGCCTTAGATGATTTTATGAGGGATCGTAGTTTCTTGCTAGTACTGATCAGAGATGCCTTCCCTTTTTGGGATTTTGCTCTATTATGTAGTAGCTTTCTCCTTCTGTTGTATAGCATATTTATGTCTGGGGTCCACCAGACAGGTCTCCTGCCTTTGGAGGAGTGAGTCTTGGTTTTATTTGGGATAGCACAATCCATGCATTCCTGTAGGTGTCCATAGAATGCGTTTGTAAAGGATTCTGCTGTTTGGGCAGTATTTTCCACTGGCCCGGGGGCTTTGAAGGATTCCACCTCGGTTTTGAGAAGTGTGAAGTTTGCTTTTGAGAAGTTCTTCACCGTGGTTTCCTTGGCTGGGGGTGGGGATGGGATATGGATGTCCAGTGAGATTAATTTATGGTCAGATCTTACCAATGAGGGGTATACCTCTGGTATGGAACATAGAGTCCCCATGTTGATGATGATCAGGTCCAATATGTTTTCCCCTCTTGTGGGAGTGGTGGCCAGTTGTTCCATTGCATTTGAGTTTATAAATTCTAGGAACCATTGAGCGAGGGTGTTGGGGCTTGAGTAGTGCTCCCAGTCTATGTTTGGGTAGTTGAAGTCACCCAATATGATGGTGTTTGGAGAGACCTTCATATTCTCCAGTGTTCTCAGGAAAGCTGAGTGGGGTTCCTGAGTTTGGGAGTGTGGTCTGTAGCAGGCTACAAACTTAAAGGCAGTTTTGCCCCCTGTTAGTTGCACATGGATGGTCTCCTATGCTTTGTGCAGTGCCACTAACCTGGAGGTGTGGGTATTTTTGATGAATATGGATACTCCCCCTCCTTTTGTGGTTCGGTCCGAGTTTTGGGCCCGAAAAGCATGGTATGAGGTATAACCTAGTAGTGCTGGGGTGCTCTCGGGAACCTTGAACCAGGTTTCTGTTACTGCACAGATATTGATATTCTCCATACTGAGGAGAGCCTTGAGTGCATGCATCTTGAGGTTTAGACTTCTGGCATTGAGCAGCATTACCCTTAGTTTCTTTTTCCTTGTGTTGTCTATGGAGGTGGGTTTGTCTTTTGAGCCTTGCCTAAAAAAGGCACTATGGGGGTGGCAAGAGCCTTATCCAATATTTGAAAGCCCAGGGGTGACAGGTGCAAGCCATCCCTAGCAATGCAACGTGGCTTGTCGAGCATGTCATCCCAGGCTGACAGACACTGGATCCCCTTTGAATGACACCAATACTTTAGCCAATTGTTAAAATTGATCACTTTGTCTTTATACTGTGGCATCATTCTTGGTGAGGGTAAGATGCTACTCAAGGTCAGGGTCATACTGGCCTGGGCTACATGATCAGAGAGCTCCTCTATGTCTCTTTTCATGTAGTCCAGGGAGGCACGTCTCAGGTCAATCACACCAGCATGGACAATGACGGAGTCATATTTGTACTTGCTTTGGAGTGACCTGAGTGCTTGTGTTATGTGGCCGATCCTGACACCCGACAGGCAGCTTACAGTGACCTTCTCCTTGTTCAGCCTGGAGAGTGGGACGTCAGTGTGTCTGACAACAGAGTCACCTATTAAATTGCTGTGTGTATTACATTTGAATTATCTATAATTAGTCATGTATTAAGTTCAGTCATGGAATCAAACTTTAAATATTCAAGACTCGCTGCGAGATAAAATCTTTCTAGTATGAATGGATTTGGTTCAAGAGTTCCTTTCTGTGACACGTGATGAGAATAACACCTTTGTGGGCTTTTCAGTAGGGAGATCCTCATAAAATAATACAGTCACCTAATGTGGCTCCCCTTAATAGGACGGAACAGATTTATTATAAGGTGGCCGTCTCCATTCATAAAGCTTCTCACCCGGTTGTGGAAAAGAAGCCTAGTCCCCAGTGTGGTGAACCCTATTTCCTTCTCTAGTACCTGCAAGCATATTCTTTCAGTCATTTTCCATAGCTCGTAGCCATAGGTCAGTACATGGATCTAAAGCAACTGCATAATCAAGGGTTTTCTGAAATAAATGATTTTTTTTTAATTTCTACTATAATTGGTTTAATACCTGCTTTAATACATGTAATCCACTGTTTCTTTGGAGATTACGATGATATAAGATTTCAATATGCTTTTCCTTATCCAAGCTGCCTTGCTCTCACCAGCAGTTAGTAGGTAGCAATGTCACCCATTACTTAGTTGGTTATAGATCACACAGCTCCTGTGTTATTAACTTTTTATTATACCTTTTTGGAGAAATCTAAGAATAATAGCAGAAGCACACAGTAGAATTGTTGCTGTAATTAAAAACAGTTGATTTCTTAAAATATATGGTTATTTTACTGTGACATGCATTTTAAGGAAACAGTCCTTCAGTGATTTATTTGCAATATGGGACATGTGGAAATTTTATTTCAAGTAATCATTTCATTTAAGGTTACTAATTATTTTCTTGTTTAAAAAAATAGCATCTCAGATGTGCTAAACTTCAACTGTTGTCAAGAAATTCTAAAATAGTAACCTAAATACAATTTCTGCAAGGACTGTTTTTGAGTCAGTTAAACCCTATCCTTTGAAGTTAAATAGAGCATGTTAAAGATGACTGTAACATGAGCGAGGCAGAGTTTGTTGCATATTGTTATAAAATGTAAGAACTTTATATACACATTCAGTAGTGTCAATAGCTTACAGAAAATAAACGAGAACATATTAATATTATTGATATAAACAAACATGCCATTGGTAACAACATCAACAGACCTCAGAAGTTTTGTTTTACAGATTTTTGCAACCCTTCCCAGTAAAGAAACAGGTGGGAGTTATGAATGATAGACAAAGATTTTAAACATTCTTGATTAAATGCAATGGAAAGTTGTACTGAAAGAAAATAACCTTGGCCTTGGTTAATTTTAGTAGCCATCCTCCCAAGCCTAATCTTAGGAACAAGATATTTATTTTACTCCCACTCAACACAACAAGCATGCAAATCCCAAGAGCTGGGGAATTAATTATAACTCGGTACGTATTTGGTGTTCATTAAACTGAATATATAGTGAGAAGTGGATACTAATAAGGAAATGATAGCACCTAGGTCTGTTTGTAGGATAACACTATTCAGCATGTCATTCATGGTGCAATAATCCTGTGAGAATGTTACTACGAATATCAGAATGTGCGGCTCTTTAAAGGTCACACTGCATCAAGAAGCTTTGCATCACCACTATTAAGATTTGTTACTCCCACTTGATTAACTTTGACGGACTCTGACTTAAAACAGTGAAGGGAAGTGAATAGATACATGAAGAAACATACATGAGGAAATGTATTTTATCAAATGAGTGGGAGAGACAATAAGCTTGATCAGTATTAAAAAGAAAAATTGAATCACATGAAATGGCATGGCAATTTGAAAATGGACATGGAAATAGTTGACTAATGTAGAATTCAAGGACAATACTGAACCAAATTGTTATTCTAGGACTTTATACTCAAACCTACATTTTCTTTAGTGTGATTGTTTGCACCATGACATACAGAGCTGTGTGATTTTCACTGGCTGATATCATTTTGACAATATGCCAGATGAATGATATTTTATGTTAAATAAGGACCCTAGACTCAATAAGTTTCACCTTACATATTAAAATATTTGCCAAAATGTTCATGAATTAAAACTCTTAGTTCTGTGTAGAGCCAGCCCACTGTGTGCGTGGGTGTACGGATGTCCAGATCTGACCCTCTGTGTGTATAGGCATGTGCAGAACCAGCCCTTTGTGTGTGTAGGCATGTGCAGAGCCTGCATTCTGTGTGTATGTGTGTGTGTGTGTGTGTGTGTGTGTGTGTGTGTGTGTGTGTGTGTGTGTACGTGTATGTGGGTGTGTGTATCTGTTATGCCCCAGTTAGGGATAGCAAATGGTTAGTTAATTTGCCCAGGTTCAAACCTTGTACCTTAGTTGCAAGTAACAACAGCCTGAATCCTCTTTCCAACTATCAAGCTGCTAAAAAAATTGAGTCTCAAGTTCATTTTCAAGGAACTGGGTTTCAGGTGCATTTTCAAGGAATTGTGAGCTTCAGTGGAAGAGACGTTTACTGCTGCTCATGCTAAATCTGTTTACAATGTGCAACTGTTTTGATCAGAAAATTGTATTACTATTGTACTATAGAATTTAAGAGCATTTTTAGTAGCACAAGAGGTGATATACGAACTTACTTTTGATGTAGAAGGCTGTGGGTTCTACTCCTACAGCATATAGATGTATTGCTGATACTGTGCTGGAGTTTAAGGGGAGAGGTAATGCAGTCCTGAGTATGTACTCCTTTGGATAAGATGCCTAGTAACTATGAACATGCGGTCAGTTTGCTATCCATTCTGTATTGCAATATTACCAGCTTACCATTCTTTTAATGTAATATAGGCAATTTATTCTTCAAGGACAGCAGACACTGAATTTGTAGATGAAACACTGCAATGTAAATTTGTTTGTCAGTAGTAACCTTTTCATTATTTATAGATCACTTTAATGGGGAATTATTCTGATGACTTACTCCTGCAGATTGTGTGTATTGAGTGATATTGGTGGATTATAATGACAGAAGTTTGAGTGAACTTTTATGGTTAAAATGTTCTGAATTGGGCAGTTTTGTCATTGTTGGTTCATACATTTTGTTTCATTGCTTACTTGAAAAATGTTCAAAACTAAAAATTTAAAACACAGTATAACAAGCAGTGCTGTATTATACAAGGAATATAGCTTAATACAATCAGGAAACTGAATCAAAGAACACATGCATGTATGCATGGTCCAAAAAATGTGTGCAAGGGACCTATGGTTTGAAACAGCCCAAAGGTAAATTTAGTCCGCCACTGACCAGATGCATTTGCTTTGAATGTGGGTTTCAATGCTGTTTCAATGAATGCAAGTTTCAAGGGCAGACAAGTTTTAATGTCTGTTTTCATTGTGAGACTGTATTGCTTTGTTTAGCAAATGCCTCTCAGTGTTTGTGGTATAAAATTTGAAATAAAGGTTTTAAATTAAATCCAAATAATCATTGTAGAAGTAAAGCAGGAAACACTATGCACACTGAGAGGTTTGAACAGTGTTTATGGCAACTGGGGAGAAAAAGCCAAGCAATGGGACACTGGAATGGCCGCAGGTAGGGTGGGGGGTGGCTGTGTATGGGGACCTGTGTATGGGTGGGCTTGATCCACTGTTGTGTCTTGGATCCCATTTGACCATGATCCAGCTCTGGTTCTGTGTTCACATGAGCATGTATGTGTATGTGTTCATGTGTGAAACCATGTGTTTTTTGTGTGTGTGTGTGTGTGTGTGTGTGTGTGTGTGTGTGTGTGTGTGTGTGTGTGTGTGTGTGTGAGTGTGCGTGTGCACATGTGTGTTTGTGTGCGTGTGTGTGTGTGTGTGTGTGTGTGTGTGTGTGTGTGTGTGTGTGTGTGTGTGTGTATTCCTGCATAGTTCTAGTTCACATCACATAGACACTTTATATCAAGACAATAACCAATAAGCCCATCTCACTGAATGGTTAATCATAAAAAATTTATTTTTTAATTGAACATTCTATACACAGTCAGGAATGTGAGTAGACTCAGGCCATTTGACAGTGACGTGCTGGTTTACAATAAGCTGCAAAATCCAAAATTAGAAGAGTATTCACAATAGTCACATAAAATGCAGACTTCATTCATCAGTGAGCTGCTGAGAGCTGTTTACTATTCACTCCTCATTGATATTTAAAGATTGCCATATATCATTTTAAAACTCGATGACTTTAATTCACTGTAACACATCAATAGGCACTGAGATATTTTAAATTAGAAGACAGAATATATAGATATGTACAACGATCTTGGTATAATACTATAGAAGAACTTAAATTTTAATTTTTGCATATAATATATACATATAATATATATATATATATATATATATATATATAAAATACATATATACATAGAATAAAGAAGATTAGAGGTAATGAAAAGTATACTGTGCAGTCTCACAAGATGCCATTTAGAATACAGAACAGCCTTTTGCATCTTTCTTCCAAAGCTATACAAACCAACACAAACTTACAAAAGGGTGCAAATAGAATTTACAAAATTGATCAAAGGTCAACACGATGCAAATTGATTCAATCAATTTAGTATATATCTAATAAAGTACAGACATGGGAAGGGATTCCTATTCCTGTTTATATAGCTGCAGGAGATAATTGTATATTGGACACTATGGATCTATGCTGAAAAAAATTACAAAATAAAGTTACTGAGAATCATAAGCAATGTTATTCCTGATTTCACAGTTACGCAAAAAGTATGGATTTTTCAAGTTGGGAACCCATCAACCAAAAATATTAGACAGAGTAATAATTATTCAGACATTTGAAAAAGCACATGCTGAGCATTGTGGGTATAGCTGATATCAGAGTTAGGTAGGAAGACTGAGCATCTCACATACTGTGATGTATCCCTACCAGGTTAGATTATCCTATATCTATACAAAAAAAAAAAAAAAAAACAATTCAGTGGATTTTAGCAAGGAAACCATTTGTTGTAAATTGTAAACTGATTTTTAAAGATACCTCATCTATTGCCCCTTGTGAATGTAATCCATTTATCAGAAATAAATCTGAACCTCAATGCTTTACTCAAGCTTTATGTAATGAAGAGTAAGCTTTATTTGGAATAGGGATACCCATCAGATTTAATTTAAAAAATAATTTCCAATAGTTAAATATTAGTGTATTCACAAAACTATGATGCCATTGTTGCTTAATAACAGTCATCATTCAGAAGGAATTTAAGTCACTTCAAGGTTAGGGAATGTAAGCAACATTTTGTTTTACTGTTTATATGAATTAAAAAATAAGAACAGATACAAGTTATTGTTTGTAAGACTTAAGATATTCTATGATCTAACCTTTATGCAAATGCTTATATTCCTGAGAAACCTTTGATTGTAAGCACTGCACAAATCTGAAGGAATTAATGGGCTAGGGAAGAGAACCAGCTTCTTACTGTACAAGTACTGTCAGTGTAAATATTGCAGTATGGGTAAATTTATTCTAGAATCTGTTAATTATTTTTGCACCCCAATACATATGAAAGCAGATTCAATGCAGATAATATAAAATATGCATTTTGTATATGTATTAGAACATATTTATGATTTACAAAGAGATAGCATTACTAATGCATTTTTTAAACGTAGAACGGATGCTGATCATGAGGTCTTGTTTGTTTAAATTATTGGCATTGCTGGTTATAGAGATATTAGTAGATCACAACAATGAGCTTTCACTACATTATGCCAAAAAATAACTTAACAACACTTTGGTTTTGATTTATAATTAAATCAAGATTCATTAACATATGTATGTCATTAAGCACAAAGTGCTAATAATTCTTTATTGCACAGTGATGTCATACTTTCAAAAAATATCTATGTCATTATTTTACTGCTGAATATATGAGAAGTAGAGATGGCAATAGATGGTTGTTATTGTTGAGTGACACACCAACCCCTTGTACAAAAATGGGAAAAAATGGGTTGTTGAAGGATGGATGGATGGATGGATGGATGGATGGATGGATGGGTTGATGTACTCTTGCAGTATAGAAATAGTAGTGTTTTATTAAGTGCTGTCAACCCACACTTGGGTAGGCCCATAGAACGTGGATGAAGGGAGTGCCAGTATCTGTTAAGCATATATACAGTCCTCAACTGTTGTTTCATGGCTGGCATGTATAGGTAAATCTGGCACATGAGTAGCTTGTTATTGTATTCACCAAAAATATCAGTGTGCTGCTAAAAATGTAGGGGGCTGTTAAAATATGACTGATAATGTCACCTGAACACATCCAGATATGTAGACATATAAATATAAATAAAATATATAAATACATAGCAGTAATCTGCATCTTGGACAGTTTGTAAGTCAGATACAGGTCAGGTATATAAGGAACTAGCAAAACCCATTTCACAACTTAATGGACATTGCCTAGTGTAATAATACATGTAGGGGATATATACCTGCAGTCAATAGGAATGTAGTGTAAACTATAAGTACATATAAGTTGTTAATGGAGGTATCTTTTTACACCCTACTGTATGCGCATAAACAATGCAATTCCACACCTCAATGGGTATGTGTAATCTCAAAACATTTGTTGGGACATATGTCCTATTCGTTTATAAATATCTGCATTTACTTTGATGCATGTGCCCTGTTCAAGCACCACAATCTTGGTGGCCTGTTGCCACCAATCAATCCTGCATGCTGTTGGAATGTCCACTGTTGTTCTATATATGCATGTGTTATGCTTGCTGTTCAACTGTTGGAACTCTGGTGTGTTGGGTTAATGGGAATATTACTGTATGCTGTTACAACTAATTTGGAATGCTGTTGGCTGTTACCAACCCATATTGTCATTAAATCCTCCTAAACATAGAACGTATGGGAAGGCCGGTCCCAGCGGACCCACCTGTCCCACCTAGGGAGATTGAGCGTTCAGTCGCTGATCCTCTACGCCAGCTCGAGGCAAGAGTGGCGAGACTCATGGGTGAGCCTGCCCCTCCTACGCAGCCCCCAGCACAGCCACCCTCGAGGCTGTGAAGGTGCAGTGGTGACTGCCCATGGGTGGGGATCTCAGTTCCACTGTTGCCATCTGTGGGCTCATGGGCTTGTGATTTCCAAACATCCTTCCCCATCAATGGTGTTCACCCACCCCATGTGTCATATTCTGCCCATGTATGCATCTTGTTTGTCTTGCCTGTTTACCTCCCCAACCTACCTCCCAAAATATACCTACTTCCCCTAACCCACATTCCACACTCACCTGAATTAAAAAAAATGGGCAATCTGCTCCCACAAAAAAATTACGCCCCATACATAGCTGCCCATTTTGCATAAATTTCCACTGGACACATAAACTGAAATTTAGTTGGCAGTACAACATACTTCATTGTCCTCACCCCTCTCTCAGGGGTGGAATGTTTCAAATTTCCCTCCAAATTACTAGTATATGCACAGCTGTTGCTGTTAAAGAAATGGGCAGCTATGGACCTTCCCTACACCCGTCCTGCACATCCCGAGCTGTTTTCCGTACTGTCTTTCCCTCTTTGTGCCCCTTGTTCACCACTTTCCTATCTCCCCATTTTCTTTTCTTTCAAAGAAATAAGCGTGGGAGTTAGCGGGAGTAAGCACTATTAAGCAGTAGTTAGAGGGTTTGCACGAGTGTGCGCTTGTGTCCACTTAGCTAAGTATTGCTAAGCATTACGCAAACCCACGCAAACCCGCTTACAACTGCTTAAAAGTGCCTTAGTCACCCTGCATATGAGGAGCCTTGTTCTGCTCAGCAGCAAAATAAAACACCATTGTCAGTCTCGAACCCCGGACCTTGGACACACTAGACTGCATGAAGTACCACTAAGCCACCGTAGATATACAGCAGGTTGTTGCTGAAATATATATATCATGCATCAGAATGAGTGAATGTAAAGGAAAGATATGAATGCCATAACACAAAACCTGTTCTGTGGAACTTTACTAGCAGTTGTTGTGGAATTGCATTACATGACTGTGATAACAGAACCAGACATTCTAGCAGTAAATAATGTTACAGCAGCACTTTACAACCCCCACTCAGTATCATAGCAGGACAATCCCCCCCAAATGTACAAAATACCTGTGTGTTCAAGGTACAGCAAGTATGTAGGTAGGCATACTCAGTACTGGAACTGTCCAGTTTTCATGAGCATCCTGTGATAATGTCAACAAAAGAAAAAGCAAAAACTGTGCAGAAGTGAGTACATTAATATCCACAGTACAGCAGTTCCCAAGCAGTTCATGTGCCAAATGAAAACATCTCAATAACTACGTATGTATGGCAGCTAACTGTATAAGTAAAAAAGAAACTACATACTCCCATGTATCTTGTGTTAGCATTTCTAGCATTTGTAGAGGTGAGTACAATTTAACCACTGTCAACTGTGTACTGGAAGTGGCAAAATTCAGGTCTGAGTACAACATTCAAATCACTGGCTAGACCCCTAGCATCAGTTATGAGAAGTATACCAACCTTCTGACTTACACAACGGTGTCCACAGCAAACAAGCATGGTCCCCACTTTGGAAAGCTGAAAGGGCTACGCCTACCTGACTTAGGAATTTATAGCATTGTGTTGCTATGACAGTGAGTACTGCAATTACCACACAGCAGGCTGCATGCAATTGCCAAATGGTGGCCACCAACTGGTGCAGAGGCCATCACATGCACATGTGCAGATACCTATAAAAGCAGGCTGTACTTGCTATCCATACATGCAATCACTTCATTGCAAGTACGAAGGGAGAGAGAGAGAGAGAGAGAGAGAGAGAGAGACGGACGGATGCAGACAACAGCAGCAGGAAAACAGAAAAAAGATCAACAAAAAATATATTGAAAGAAAAACTAAAAGAATATATTGAAAAAAATAAATTTAAAAAAATATTGAAAAGAAAAATATATTGAAAAAAAATCATATTGAAAAATAAATAATATATTGAAAAGAAAAAAATAATTATATTGAACAAAATATATATCTTGAAAAAAATCATAAGCTATAAAAATAGAAGTTATTACAATACACATGAAACCGACAAATATGAACACATACAAAGGAAAGGTATGTAACAGCTATGTATTTACTGGTATGTAGTAGATGTTTATGAAGAGTACTTTACATAGTCTGAATCATCCATATGTGGCAGCAGTACATATCTATGCACAGATGCCCTACATAACTACTGGCATGGAGAAATCAGTGTGTAGCTGTATGCAGTGGGATATGACTGTGACATATGTAGTTCAGCATTAAATGTCAAACATCTGATCCATGTTATCTGTGCTCTGTACAGTAGTGTGTACAATGTCTGTTTGTGGGAGTAGCGCATACGGTTGTATAAACATGGATGTAACAGCATTTGGAGCTATATATACACCCTATGATATTACTGTGTGCTCACATGTGACACCTGTTCATATTGCAGCAAGGCCCAACAGGTCAGCCATGAGGTACACAAACCTACAACAGTGTGGACCTTGTGTGTGTATGGCACACACATACAGAGAGATCTGTCTGTGTCAGATATATTAGCATCTGTACATGTGCATAGAGCAAGGGACATACTGCAACTGTTTGTGAAGGGTGGACATATATATGTTGTTGAAGGTTGTTATGTGCATATTTCTATGTAGGTTGTAGTGTGTGGCAAACAAGACAGCATACAGTGCTGTTATATGACATGTGGTGGTTAAGCACTGTGGGTATGATTCGTCAGGTTTGCAGTGTTGCAGCCAGTGAGGCCTGCTAAAGCTACATGGGCTGAGAACACCTTCAATGCATTCCGCACAACACTGTGCAATATTATGACATAACTGTATACCTCACAGCCTTTGCACAATTGATATCCCCACCATGAAAGGTGGACTGTATATGTGCCTATATGTATATCTACATGTACACCAATGGATGTTTATATGTATGTGTGTGTGTGTGTGTGTGTGTGTGTGTGTGTGTGTGTATATATATATATATATATATATATATATATATATATATATGTGTGTAGAGAGAGAGAGACAGGGTCATATTTACTGCAACAGATGCCTGGTGACAAAGCCATGGACTCAAGCGTATTGTTGACACTGCATTGGCATACCTTCTTGCAAAAACTCTGTACCCATGAACTACCACATAGGTGGTAGTCTACTTAACACCGAAGGTGTGATAAGAGACCATGGGACACAGGTGGACAGTAGTCACCCCTTTGATAATCACAGTGCCACACTAGTCATGCCATCTGTCTATGTGGCACATGTCATCACAAAAGGTTTGTCATCCAGGGAAATATAGGTCAGTGTTCCCCTCTACTCATCACACATAAAGCCCATTATAGAGTACAATGCCTCATGCAGTATGTACCTCACAAGACATCTACAGCAACTGGAAATGACACAGACATACCTCACAAAGAGTAATACCGGCCTCAAACAGATGCCCAATGCAGACCATCTCACAAACCCACAGCTAGACTGTGTCGCATACCGCCTACACAGAGGTGACCTCTGCCTAACATACTAAGCTATGTCAAACCCAGATCTGTTGGACATGCTCCATGTAGACAGATCACAATCCCTACATGCTACATGCTCTAGGGACCTAAACCTTGTGACATCAATAAACAGCACATGCTGGAGGGATAGATTCCTATCTCAGAGACATCCCATACTCTGGAACAAACCACTTATCAATAGCAAACAAAGCTCCTAATTAGCAGTCGTCATAAATAATCCTGATGATTGTATGGGAGATAGGAAATACACCCCGGGAATCACCTCTGTGCCTCTGCTTGACAGGGCCACATGAAACATACTTACCTGTGTGTCGAAGGCCAGGGTAGCGTATGTCTAGACTTCTATAGGCCCTAGGGCCAATAGCCTATTACCTACCTATGAAGCGATACATACCCACATGTACTTGTTGCAATAATCGCTATGTGAAGTTGGCTGAGTGTGATGGTGAATGTGCTGGTGAATGTGTCAGAGTTCTGTATATGTGTGATAGCTTAGTGGGAAACTGTTTCTGTCATGGTATTATGTGTCCTAGCTGTGATCCCAGCAAAAGATGTGTATGCAATTGCTAGGCAGAAAAAGCAGTATGCCATACTGTCTGACGTAGTCCCTTGGTGTCGACTGGGGTGTTCCATTGTAGGCTAAATCAGTACATGTATGCTTATTGAGTGTTACTGCTGGTGAATCCAACTCATTTTTGAACTGTAGTACTACCTGAAGCTGTATGCCTACACAGCACAGTATGGTGTATGTCCACATTTTTTGGAACCACTGTTTTGTGTGTTCCTTGTAGTCCTCACAGATTACATACATCAGGCATAAGGCTTTGTAACTACTGACACACAGTACTGTATGGTACACAGGTAAAGGTCATCTTGGTTGCCATACCTTTGTGTCTGGTATGTATGTCTGATGTGTGTGTGGGTATGCCTGTACCATGGCCTCAGTCATATGTGTGTTACAGGATATAGGTGCATATCTAGCAACATGTATAGTCTAGTACAGCAGTATGCCACCTATATTAACGAATGTGCACATATGTTAGGCAGGGGTTTGCCATCAACGACTAGTGTGGTATACTGGTAATACTGTAACTGGACTTTACAATCATTGCAATGGAATACATATTTCCTGATGCATTAGCTTGATATATACCTCCTGTGGCTAGGTGGTGCATTGTGTCGCATACAGTGTGCCATGTACTGTTGTATAGTCTTACATACTGGTTTATCTTTGTTGTTGTGCAAAACATGGTTTGATATATAGAGTGTGCCAGGCACTGTCAGGCAGTTGTGGGCTGAGCACTGATATGTGGTATTGAAAGTGTGTATCCTCTGACAGGCAATAGGTTGCTATATATGGCAGTTAATTGATATCTGTACTTTAGAATGTTAAGTGTGCCACATGACTTGCTCACACATATTGTTTCATTGTCTTCCAGGGTAATGGCCCACCATCATAACCCCACCTACAGTACAGCAGAGGAGGAACAGATAACAACAAGCCTGGTGCAGCACTATGTCCTGCTGTTCTCCAGAACCAGCCAGGACCAGCATGAGCGGACTGCACTGTGGCAAGATCTTGTCCATAGGGTAAATGACATAGGCATGCATAACCAGACATATGAGCAGGTATGCCATCACTGCAGTGATTTAATTAGACATGTCTGGCAGCGTGCATCAGATATCCATAGACAACAACTTGCCACAGGTGGTGGGGTAGCCATCCACCCCCCCCTCACCAGAGTGGAGGAGCTGCTCCTGAGCCAGGTGGCTCCTGGCCAACAACAACAACAAGTAACATGTATCATCATGGAAGCCGAAGCCACCCAGCAAGTTGACACGGAGCATGCAGGTAACATGGCATAGCTGTAGACTACTGTTACCTCTATTGGTAGAGCATGCTCATGTGAGATGTGTACTGTGTAGTTAGAGGATGTGGTGCCTAGTATCGTGCAATACTAATAATTAGAAATTTAATCTGTAGGCCTGTGACTGTCAACCATTGTACTACTGTAGGATGGCAGACACACAGTAGCAATGCCACAGTTGTTGCCACTGACAAACTGTCTCATATCCTTGTAGGTCCCTCTGGTATGACAGCAAGACAGCAGACCCATGCTGGTGACTGTGTTCTACATTTAATATTGCTAATTAAATGTGCATGTCATAGGTGAGCTGTAGGCCACGTACAAGTAACACACCTACGCATAATGCATGCTGTGCATGTTTGCTGTGAGACTATGCACATCCCAGTAACGTGGGTAGCTGCCTAAAACCCATACAATACACAGAGCATCCCACACAATTGTGGCAACACTGTAGCAGACATTGGATAGGCAGAGGCAATACACATGCACAGAACATACACAACTTTGTCATACGCAGTACACGTTCACATGCTACACATGGCATATTCAGACACCCGCTGTAAGGTCACACTCCAGTATCCCAAATGTCATCCGCACAGCACACATACTATACCTGAGGGACAGATGCCTCTCATGTGGCTGTGCGACACTCTGCAACACATAACACATTCATGTTAGGCAATGCCCCCTATTGGGCACCATACAAACCCATGTAACAACTGGCTGTGAAATAGTGAATGTAGCCATGGTACAGCAGTTCTGGAACAGCATGGTATGTGCCGGTCTGGCACACATTAGTAGCATTGAGTGACTACATGATGCTGCATGATGATGGCTCATGGTACTACACCCCATCCAGTTACAGTGACCACAGTACTACACATAGCATTAACTGCTATGCACTTCAGTGTTGTGTGTGTGCAAACATATGGACCGATACACAATATGCATAGCAATCACCTTTTGTACAAAGTGACACATATATGTCTTGTAATGCTATTGAGTGTATAGGTCACATAACACACACTGTGTATGTGTGATGTTTAATGTTGTAGTTGTGTTGTAGCATGCCAGGTCATGGCTGGCACTGGCATGGCCACAATATGTCCTACACTCAACATAACCACTGTGCAATGGCTTTGTTGAGTAATGGTATTCCATCAGATATACATGCACCACTGATCCTGTGTGTATACATAGCATGCATGTGCTAAACCTGTGTCCACATTTATCTGCTAAAGACACAGACACTCTAATCAGAAATGGATATCTATGTGACACACAGATACACATCCAGCCTTGGTATGTATACCTGTGAGTGATGGTGCACAGGACATTGCAGAGCTTTTAATATTTACACAACAATGTTGTGTCCATGTACACATTGTGTTCCAGGATGAGGCCAATCACTGAACAACAACACACATCCATCAAAGCCATGTATACTGTTATTAGCAAGGGCTGTCTACACCCACACTTCATGCTGTTGAGCAACACATGTCCTGCATGCTGACACATGTAATATAACTGTTTGCCTTGTGATACTGTACCCCATCATCACCCGCTATTGAGTACGTTCTGGATTGCTGGTGGTGTGTGTGTGTGTGTGTGTGTGTGTGTGTGTGTGTGTGTGTGTGTGTGTGTGTGTGTGTGTGTGTGTGTGTGTGTCTGTCTGTTTCAGTGAGGAGTGCATTTGTGTGCATGTGTGCATGTGTTCATGTGTGCATGTGTGTATGTGTTCATGTGTGCATGTGTTCATGTGTTCATGAGTGCATGTGTGCATGTGTTCATGTGTGCATGTCTGCATGTGTGCATGTGTGCATGTGTTCATGTGTGCCGACATCATGTACAGGTCGTAAAGTGTGTTTCCTGTCTTCCTCTCAGAGGTGCTGACTTTGGGCTGGTTCACTGCAGCAGGGAAACTGATGTCATTGAGCAAAATAGTGATAATGATGATAGGTATGTTGAGGCACAGGCATGTTTGCCAGGGTCTGTCGTTGGGCCACCAATCGACAGTACACAAGTGTCCACACCATCCATGCACACAGTCATACTGCCAATATATCCATCACCAATGCCCTTAGCTGAGGGACAGTGTACAGTCGGCATTGGCCAGGACAGTGTGGAATCCATGGCACATGCATCCCAACACAGCAGCTATACCCAGATGTCTGGAAGGGTACCACATAGGCAGATGTCCAGGAGTTCTCGTCAGAGCACTGCTGCTCATCATGCCACTGGCAGACATGCCACAGGTCTTACAACCTCACACATGTTCCAGGCTGTCATGGAGGCACAGGCACGTATGAAACAGTACACCAGACAGGAACTAAGGGCACAGAGGGCACATACCACCATAATTGACAGTATCCATGACCTAGCTGGTGCCATCTGTAATTAAACTGAGGTCACTGATAGACCTTGGGGAGAGACATTAGATGTCCTCCACAATGTCATGTCCATGTGTCAGGACAGTGCGGGATGGTTGAGTCATCAACGTGGATGTATGCCAGCAACATCAGCAGCTGGCAGTCGCCGCGGACGTCCCTCAAGCCACAGCTGCTCCCATAGTGCCAGTACCTCCCCAGCAATGTTGGGGGTGGGCTGTCCATAGAATGTCCTAGAAGACCACGTGCACGTGGCTCTGGACAGTCCCAGCAGGGACCTGGGTCCAGTGAACATCCATCTACCTCTGGGGATAGTACCCAGTCTGGCTAAGTACCTGATAGTGTCAGTAGCACCCCTGCCAGGCACAGGTACCGTATCAGTGGCCAGAGATGGTGATCTGTAAAGCCTCACAGGTACAGTCTGTGGCTGTCCCACAAATACCCGTATATGGCAGCCACATGGTGGAACTGTGTGCATGCAGACACACACACACATAATCCAGACACCTAGGGCTGACACATACCTACACACATTACATCAACATTGGCCCATAGCGGTCTTCTTGCCCCCCCCCCCCACACACACACACACACACACACACACATGTTGATTGGATGGCTCACTGTAGGCCTCTGGCAAACCAACAACACACCCTGTGCATATGATGAAACCTGTGCCCCCTCCTGTCATCTGTAACATTGATGCAGAAACAGGCTACCATGGTGCTGATGCACAGGGTGTCTTTATAGCAGTATAGCAATGTTAGCATGTTGTCAGCGGTAGAGTGTAATGATATGCTTGAAGATGTAGCTGAGCAGGCATGATGCATTAAAGCTATTATTGTCATTGTAGTGTTGTTTACACCAGTGTTAGTTCCAATAGTGTATTGTCTGCTGATGTGCCACTTGGCTGATGTGTGCAGTATTGGCAGCATGTGTTAGAGAGTGGACAGTATGTGTGGGATGTGTGTAGCACAGATTTGCAGGTGTACAGTTGTGAACGTGGTGGAGGTGCACTGTCTGCATGTATGTGCATAGTGGACACATGGGCAGGGTGACATGCTCTGTATTACACAGTAACACTCCATAGTTTCTATTGGTGGCCAGTATGCATTGTACTACACACATTTCGGAACCTGACTACACATGTGTGAATGACATGGTTTGGCACTGTGCTGTGGGTGATACTGTTACTATCTGTCATTGTTTTGCATTCTGGTAGCATACATAACTTCTACAGCCTGACCATAGCCAATCGTTAGATGATATCTTGACAACTGACACACAGATGTAGGACACACAGCAACATTTGGATCCTTCAGGTACTATACTATGCCAGTAACCAGTGGTATTCACCTGCACCCTTTACTGAGACCACTCCTGTTTGGCATATAGCTCTCTTAGGTACAAGCAATCACAGTAGGGATATGTCCGTCCACATCTGGTAATGCATACTGTGGCCTATAATGCATTCTCCAGGTGACACACACATCCTCCACAAAGGTATCATACAGACAGATACCTGTTATCACACCAATGCTGTAAAGCTATAAGCCAAACTAAGCATAGTCATCCACCTTTACAGAACATAGTATCCCCACAGTACCACATAGGTAGTAGCCACCAACATGATGAAGAGGTACCGATGTGTACATGCAACAGTGTTATGTCATCTCTCCTTTGATAATCACATTTCCTAAGGTATTTTGAAATCCCTCGGTGGATCACATAAGCAATAAGGGGTCTGCATGCATATCCACAAAGGTTGTTGTACACCTATAATGAATAGTCATCATTGACAGACTTTTCTGCATTTGAACAGGTCTGACATATACCTCGGCCATAAACCCTCACTCACACAATTCAATAGAAACCGTAATGAGTGAATGTGACATGGATGACCTAGGCCAGGGATCACTGCAGTGGCTGGCCTTGTCACAAGCATACAGATGTGACCTAAGGTCTGGGAAGCAGCAGCACAGTCTGGCAAAGATGACAGCTGTGTTCTTGGATAAAGCAGGGTTCCCACACATGCAATAATTGAGGTAACATGTACGTATATGTATTTGCCACACAGCTACCTCACATGTGCAATGCATACTGATATGCCTTACAGTAGTAAAAGAAAAACCCACAACACATTGACCAACAGTGTCACACATATAGAGCCCACACACTCACCAAGTGCAGGATTCAAATCCCTACTTAACTACTTCATGATACTAGAGGAATACGCACTAACACGACACATTATACATATTACTGGGAGGTCTCTTTTCCACAGGTATATTTGTAGGATGGTGACATCATCAGATTTGACAAAGATAAGTATACCACTTGTATGGTGTTCTACTACTCTACAAAAGGGTTGCTCCTCTCCTAGGTAATTACACACACACACAGTTATCAAGTGTAGGATTCAAACCCCTACCTAACTACTTCAGGATACTAGAGAAGTACACATTAACACAACGCGCTATATACATTACTGGGAGGTCTCTTTTCCACAGGTATATTTGTAGGATGGTGACATCATCAGTTTTGACAAAGATAAGTATACCACTTGTATGGTGTTCTACTACTCTACAAAAAGGTTTACTCCTTTCCAAGGTAATTACACACACACATAGTTAACAAGTGCAGGATTCTAACCCCTACCTAACTACTTCATGATACTAGAGGAGTACGCATTAACACGACATGCTATACACATCACTGGGAGATCTCTTTTCAACAGGTATATTTGTAGGATGGTGACATCATCAGACTTGACAAAGATAAGTATACCACTTGTAAGGTGTTCTACTACTCTACAAAATGGTTGCTCCTCTCCAAGGTAATTATACCAACACACAGTTAACAAGTGCAGGATTCAAACCCTTACCTAACTACTTCATGATACTAGAGGAGTACGCATTAACACGACGTGCTATACACATCACTGGGAGATCTCTTTTCAACAGGTATAGTTGTAGGATGGTGACATCATCAGACTTGACAAAGATAAGTATACCACTTGTAAGGTGTTCTACTACTCTACAAAATGGTTGCTCCTCTCCAAGGTAATTACACACACACACTCTTGTCAAGTGCAGGATTCAAACTCCTTAATTACTTCATGATATTAGAGGAGTATACATTAACCCAACACGCTATACACATTACTGGGAGGGCACTTTTCCACAGGTATATTTGTAGGATGGTGACATCATCAGACTTGACAATGATTAGTATACCACTTTTAAGGTGTTTTACTACTCTCCAAAAAGTTTGCTCCTTCTCAAGGAGACCACACACAAACACACTTGTCAAGTGCAGGATTCAAACCCCTACCTAACTACTTTATGATATGACAGGAATACACATTTACACAATGCGCTATGCACATTATTGTGAATTCTCCCTTCCACAGGTATATTTGTAGGATGGTGACATCATCAGACTATACAAAGTGGGTTACATTAGGTGACATTAGGTGGGCTATACAGAAGGAATGTCTAAACACTTTGGCCATGTGACCATCAAAGGGGAGTTTGCTATCTACCTGTGTCCCCAGGGCCATAATGACTTTCTCCATACATACTGGATTACCTACTATGCGGTAATTTGTGTGCACATTGTTTTACCCAAAGGGGATGACTATGCATTCATTGGCATTCAGCTTGAGGGCATTGTTTTCACACCAGGTATCAGTCTCTGTAAGATACTTCTGGAGGATGTCTGTGCTAGCCGTAGAGTCTATTATGGACCACAGTTAGCAGTCATCTGCAAACCTGTTCAGCCATACAACTCCCAAGCTTGCCTGTACCTCTGAGCAGTATCTACTGAACAGGTGGGGTCCCAGGACTAAGACCTGTGAGATGTCATTTGTGACTGACTTAGAGTTGGACATAGCGCCCACAACTCTGAACATGTGTGTTTGATCTGTGAGCCACTTGGCCACCCATCCTGTGACATAGCTGTTAATGTTCAAGCTGGTATGCTTGTCCATGATGACAGAGTGGGGAATGGTGTAGAAAGTCCTTAGTGAGGTCCAGGTGGGCTGTGTGGACTACTTTCACCTCCATATATGTCCTTGGTAACTGTTTGAAATAATTCAACTAGGTGTAGGAGACAGGATCTGCCTTTAACAAGGCGAAGATGTGTAGAGTCCAGTGTCTGGAGGTCTCCAATGTCACTGTGTATGGGTTCCATAGCAATTTGCTCAATAGCTTTGTAGACCAGGCTGAGTAGACATATAGGGCAATGGTTTCCAGGTTCTGTTGTGGCAAACCCTTTGTAGAGCTGGATGACTGTTAGTGTATGCCATTCTTTGGGTACATAGCCTGTGGTACGCTTGAGTCTGGACAGTGGATGTAGGTGAGGGTGTAGTTCATTTTGGGCCTAGTGTAAGATGCAGCCTGGGACACCATCCAGTCCCATTGATGCTGTGTTCTTAGCTTTGGAGGGGGCTGTCTTTACCTGCATGTCCATGATGTCTGGGGTTCAGCATCCTTCTGTGATGGACACAGGGCCACTTGGGGGTGATGGGGGAGTTTACACTGAACTTCTCCCCCTGGATGTGGGCAATGAAAGTTGGTTCAGTGTATTTCTTTCCATTTTTCAGTAGCTGACAGCATATTTTGAAGTTGACACCTACATGTCTGGTATAGCTACCGAAGGCTATGTGGTTGTTATTCTTACATTCCTTGGCTATTTGTCTTTAGAAACAGTCCTTAGATTATTTTATGAGCGATCATTGTTTCTTCCTAATAATGATCAGTGATGCCTTTCCTTTAGTTAAGTTGGCTCTATCATGTGTTCAATTCTTCCTTCTGTTGTCTAGCTTATTTATGGGCAACAACCACCTGATTGTTTTATTTTTGGAGGAGTGCATCTTGGATTTATTTGTGTTGTCTTGTTCCATGCATCCCTGTAGATGCTCATAGGATGCACTTGGAAATGATTCAGCAGATTGTATATCATTATCCTATAGCAAGAGGTCTTTGGAACATTCCACTTTGGTCTTGGGAAGTGTGCAGTTTGCTTTGGAATATGTCTTCACAGTGGTTTCATTGACTGGGTGGGGGGGGGGGGCACGGGATGTGGATGTCCAGTGTGATTACTTTATGATCTGATATTACCAGCGAGGGGTTTATCTCTGTTGTGGAACACTGGTACCCCATGTTGGTGATTATCATGTCCAGTATGTTGTCACCTCTAGTGGGCATGGTGACCAGCTGTTCCAGGGTGTTAGAGTTTTTAAACTCTAGGAAATATTGGGCAAAGGATGTTGTACACAAATAATTCTCCCACTCAATGTTTGGGTAGTTGTAATCTCCTCATATAATGGTGTTTGACAGGACCTTTGTATTTTCCACTGTTCTCAGGAATACTGAGTGAGGTTCCTGAGACAAGGTATGTGATCTGTAGCAGGCTACAATCTGATGAGCAGCTTTGCCCAATGTTAGTTGCACTTGCATGGTCTCCAAGGCCTCATGCAGTGCCACTAACCTGAAGGTGTGGGTATCCATAAGGTAAATGGGTACACCCCTTCCTTTTGTATTTCACTCGTGGTTTTGGGTCTGAAGGTCAGAGGGATTGTGAGTGTTTTATGTGGAGCATGTCCAACAGCTCTGTGTTTGACATAGCTTTGTATGTTAGGCAGTGAACACCTCTGAGTAGGCGATATGCAAGGGAGTATGGTTGGAGAATTTTGAGATGGTCTGTGTATGGCATGTATTTCAGGTCGATAATGCTCTTTGTGAGGTATTGCTGCAGGCTTTCCAGTTGTTGTGGTTGTCTTGTGAGGTACATAGCAAAAGTGGCGTAGTACTCTATTATAGTTCTAGTGAGTGATGAGTAGAGGGGAACAATGTCCTCTTCTATTCTGCATGAGACACATTTTGTAATGAGGTGTGTCACATAGGAGGGTTTCCTGACTACTGTGGGAATGTGATTATCACAGTTGTGTCCACTGTCCACTTGTGACCCAAGGTCTCTTGTCACACATTCAGTGTGAAGTATACTACCACCTATGTTGTAGTTCTTGGCTACAGAGTTTTTAACAAAGGGGATGACAATTCACCTTTTGGCATTGAGCTAGAGCCCATGGCTTTGACAACAGCCATCTGTCTCAGTGAGGCCCTTTTGTAGGATGTCCACATCTTTAGTGTTTACAATTATGGATCCTAGTTTGCAGTCCTCTGGAAACTTAAGTAGCCACAGACCTTCCATGTTAAATTTTACTTCAGGGAAGTAGATGCTACACAGCCTGGGATGTTATCTGGTCCTATGGCTGCTGTGATACTGGCTTTGGAGAGTGTTATTTACCTGTGCAGCCATGATGACAGCAACTTTACAGTCTTCCATTATAGAGATGTGCTCTTTCATGGGTGAGAGGGGGGTAAAGTTAACACTGATCCTATCTGCCAGGATGTTGGCAATATCATTTGGGTCTGTATATTTAGTGCCATTGAGCTGTAACTCAGAACAGATCTGAGTGTAGCCATGACATAGACCTGTCTGTTGGGCAGACATCTCCTTCGTAGACAGTATGCAACAGAGTACAGATTGGGTTACATTCAGTCTTGTTGCATGGGGCAACTATTTGAGGCCAGTAATCCTCTTGTTAAGGTACTTCAGTGGTCTTTCTGGCTGCTGAACATGCCTAGTCAGATTCATCGCAAGTGTGTTGTGGTACTCTCTGATGGGTCTGATGACTGCTGAGTAGTGGGAACCTCCTTTGACCTACATGCACAGACCTTGGCAGTTTGTGTGAACACATAGCATGATTTTCTGACCACTTTGTGAATGTGTTTCTGGAAGTAGAGATGACTATCCACATAGGTCCATAGATCCCTTATTATCATATCCGTATAAGTGTGTGAGCATGCCCAGTATGAACTTTCCGTATGTTGCTGCCTGACATTTGCTTCGTTTCTTTAAGTGTGTGAGCATGCCCAGTATGACCTTTCAGTATGTTGTTGCCTGACATTCGTTTCATTTATTAAAGTGTGTGGGCATGCCCAGTATGACCTTTTAGTGTGATGCTGAATGAAATCCACTACATTTGTTGGAGTGTGTGAGCACGCCCAGTATAGGCATTTATACTATATGTGTATGGCAAATCAAGTTGTAATTTTACAGCAGGGCACACCTTTGTGTCATAGATCAACAGGGATCATACTGTGCCTGCAGAGCTTCCATGAGACACTTTGCATAGACTTATCAACATTTCTACATACAGGGGGGACAGCTATTCTTTGTACATTTCTACCTGGGGGCACACCTGATTGTTACTGTGGGTGTACATAGGATGAGGGTTTTACCTGACACTTATACACATTTGCTATGCCTGCACTGCTATGTACAGTACACCATTTCAGTCTGTACTGTTGCCTATCGTACTGACTTGAGGCATACTACTGTGCTACAGATCCTAGCATCCAATGTCACATATATTAGATTGCGACTTCATAGCCTACACAACCCACATCACACCACCTGGCCTGATGTTCTCTGACTGCATAGGGCTGTGGGAGAGGTTACCCATATGCCTCTTTAGGGGCATGATACAGCATTTCTTTGTGCTTGCATTAGTGTACAATTGTCCTGCTGTGTCTTCTGTGCCACTGCAATGCTATCATGGCTTAGTGGTTCAGTACTGTGATTATACTGCATGGTATCCTGGGTTCGAGCCCTGTCACTGATTTTTATTTCCATGCTGGGCAGACCAGACTGCTTAAGGAACAGTAAAGCAAATCTGAGCATGTTTACCTGACTTTGCTCAACTTTGCACGACTTTGCCCAACCTTGCCCAACATTGCGCTATTTTACATGGGCAATTTTGTTTACATATACTAAATATTGGTGAATGCTGCTTAGCACTGCTTTATATTGCTTAAAACATGGCAATCATACCTCAGGTGGTGCTACAGGGCTACCTATGTCGGATGCACAAATTACACTACCTATACATGTTTGGAAACAGGTAGTGTCAAGTTAGGCATCCCTTTTATTTTATGTGTGAGTCAGAGAGAGGTATCATTTCCAGGGTTCCTACTGAGCCAGTGTATGTGCTATGTGTTGCCTCTTTGCCAAGGCCAAGGCATACTGGGCATGCCTCCTTCTGCCTACTGGGGCAGGCTCAGGTTGTTCCTCCTCTGAGTCACGCTGTGCCTGTGCAGACCTTGGCAATGTTGGGGGACTGTGTAGCCCTGCCCCATGCTGTTCTTGCTGCAGCTGTTTTCACAGGATCATATTGTGTAGCATGGCACATACCATGACAATTTGGGTACATGTAGTTGGTGAGTATTGCAGGGCTCCTCCAGATGTGCCCAGGCACCAGAACCATGACTTGAGCATCCCAAACAAACGCTCAATTACATTTCATGTTTGTGCTTGTGCCTCATTATGGAGTTCTTGTTCAGGTGTGTGTGCATTTCTGATGGGTGTCATCAGCCACGGCTCTAGTGCGTATCCAGCATCCTCCACTAGGTGACCGTTAGGGATGTCCCCACTGGCAAATGTCTGGTACAGCTGCATCAGATGCCAGCTATGGGAATCGTGGTAGCTTCCAGTGCAGCCAGCACACACATTCAGTATTATGCCCTGGGCATCGCACACTGTTGATGGAGTGGAAGCCTTTGCGGTTGATGTAGGCCCTACCCCGCTCACCGGCTGGTGCTTTGATGTGTATGTGCATGCAGTCAATTGCACCCACTACCTCAGGGTATTCCGCTATTTGCTGGAAGAGATGCATATTGCTGGCCAATACCTCATGGGAATTGGGGAAATATACATGATCACCAACATGTGCTGACATGGCATTCAGGAACTGGTGCAGTACCCTGGATGCTGATGCCTGTGAAATCCCCATCATATCACCAGTTGGTCTCTGGAAGGTACTTGTTGCTAGTATTCTTAGGCCAGCACATACCTTGGTTTCCACTGGGATGGGTTCCTCTCTGTTGAGTTTATGTGTGAGGCGTGGTCTGCACAGCTCAACAATTTGCTGCAGGAGGTCTCTGTCCAGTCTATAACGCTCCACTATCTCCAGCTCATGTAGTCCCTGGTAGGTTACCCTGGGTCTGTACACTATTCTCGGTCTCCTCACTGTGGGTTGCTCAGCAGCATTTGCAATGGCACCACCCTCAGCATCTTGCACATGTTGCCTTATAATAGCAATGGCAGCCCCTAACATTTTTTTGTCTCAGTTAAGCTATTTAAGTTTTCACTTCTCTTTGTAGACTGCAGTGTTGCAGTGTTTCTGAGAAAAACATGGGGAATGTTGTTTGCAGAGTTTTAAGTGCTGGGCTGGGCTGGGCTAGTTTACTGCCTGTGTAATTGGCTGATTCTGATTGATTTCACCTGGCAGCTCTGCTAGCTCTCCTTGGATAACTTCCTACTACTTCTTTTCCTTCCTTTTCCCTTTCTGTTTCCACAGGGGGCAGCAACGCGCAAACAAGCACAAACACATGCACACGAGTGCACACAGCTTTACACAGGCTTACACGGGCTTAGGAGGGTGCACATCTGCGCACACAGGCTTAGACAGCCTTACACAGGCTTACACAGGCGCACACTCGCACATACAGGCTTAGACGGGTTTACAGGTGTGCACACGCGCACACACAGTGTAAGCATCTTTGCAAGAAACTTTAGTGATAGCCATGGCATACACCTTCAGTTTCTGGGTTTAATTTCAGACAACTGTAGACACGCCTCTTCCAGTCCTGTGTAACTCACAGCAAACACATGCCACTCTGCTCCAATAAGCTTACAGTCTTTGATACATACCCCCCCTCATGATGTCACACATCTTCTACTCTGTTACTCCCTTAATCCTACTCTTACACTCTAGGGACATGGTTCACATGGCAGGGAAAATTGGGATTCACTATCCTTATACTCATTTGCATAGGATTGCCTACTAATGCTTGGTTACATCTCTCAGACTGAGCTTCCCCCCTTAGCAACCACTACTCAGTAGCCATGTTGTCTTCAGCCTGCCATTCACCTGCATGGCAGATGAATATATTTAATAAAATGCCTATTTTTGGATTTTTTTCTGGTTTTTAGAATGCAGCACGTTTGCGCGGCACTGCGCTACGCTTAAACATCGGAGATTGGGGAAAAAAAATGTTTTTTATTATTTTGCAACACATAATAATGCCAATGGCCTTATATTTGGCCATTGGCATGCTTCCTCAACTGGATGCATCCTTTATTTGGAGCTGTCATAGCTCCATTTTGCTATTTGCAGAACGGTACTCAGTTACCAACGGAGTACATTTCTGCAAATAGCACTACTCTTACTCGGACAGGTTAGTGTTTCCTGGATCTCAAATTTACCTCATTTGCATAGCTTTCAGCAGCAAATGAGGTAATTTGCATAACCTAACACTGTTCATGCAAGAGTCGTTTTAGGAGCTCTCATGCACGCCCCTGCTGGCTGTTCCTGGATCGCTCGGCAGACATATTGGCTATCTGGAGTCTTACTCTACTCTTAGACTCCATGCAAGCCTTCGAGAATCTGGCCCCACATTTTTCCACACATCTACTGACAAATTACAAAGGATAGCTTTCTAAGCTTGTTTTTGTTTCAGTTTTAATCTGAATTTATACAATCTCACATCTTCCTTATATTTAAGCTACTTTTTATTCTTCCACTCGTATGTCTGTGTCTGTGGCAAGCACTAATGATTATCTCAATTATGTACTGTTAATTCACTGGTTTGATGGCTCAAATCTAAATAGTGTGCTGTTTCTTGAACATACTGATGTTTAAGTAGCATGTGTTGGTGCTGAAATATAAAAAACATGGATCTAACATTAGAAATGTACATTTTAAATGAATGTTTCATAATGTTTCCTTTATATATTTTTCTTGTATCCTTTGCATGACATGTGGTCTTGCACACTCACAACCATTAATATTCCCTAGCAGTGAGCAACAGTTTACTTTCTAAAGTAAAAAAAAATAATTTGGATTGCCATCAGTAAGTCAATTGAGACTGGTGCCAGTCCACTTTTACCAGAGCAATCGACAGTAAAGAGCAAAGAAATTCCATCTGTCTGCTAACTATTTCTGTGGTACAACATGTAAATGAAGTGAGCTTAGAGAAGGAAGCCACATGACGTTGGCTTCAGATCTAGATTACAAATATTTTTATGACTAGATTCAGAATAAATGCTGACACCCAATGTTCTATATGAAATGGATAGGCTGAAGTCCATGATAAATGATAAAAATCTTATCTGTAGTCCCTGTGAATTGATGTTACAAATGTGTTGTAAACTCACCTCTTCTCATTGTAAAAAAAATATTTGTAATGGATGTTGTAGGTTCATAGGTTCATAGGTTCATACTAGGCTATCTGCCCTAGGGAATTTATAAGCCTAGCCAGAGTGTGTTTAGCTTTTGCCACCCATTTTAAATAAATTTTGCTATGCCTTTTTTTGAGGTTAGTATACTGTGCCTCTGTCTAACAGTGACACAGAAGTGATAGCCGGGGTAAATCTACGATCTCCCATCCACTCATCAAGATTCCTCTTGAAGAGAGTCAATGTGGGACTCTGCCTAACCTGGACTGGGATTTTATTCCAGAGTGAAGGGAGCCTCTGGGTTATGAATCTGTCCCTCCAGCATGTCCTATTTATTTCAGTGCTGAGGTTCAAGTCTCTTGAGCGCGTAGCTCAATGGGATTTGGATTTTCTGAGGCGCAGCATGTCCTTTAATTCCGGGTTGGACATGGCTTTATACGTCAGGCACAGATCGCCTCTGAGCAGGCAGTATGCCACTGAGTAGAGCTGGAGTTTCTTTAACCGGGCATCATATGGCATCTGTTTGAGCCCTTTGACCCTCTTGGTGAGGTACTTTTGGGGTCTTTCCAGTTACTGCAGGTGTCTGGTAAGGTACATCCCAAAAGGGGCATTGTACTCAATTATGGGCCTGATGAGGGATGAGTAAAGAGGCACGATGACCTCCCCTGATCTAGATGTGAATCCCTTCATGATTAGGTGGGCTATATAAAATGTTTTTCTAACCACTTTGGCCACGTGGTTGTCAAATGAGAGATTGCTATCAACTTGGGTCCCCAGGTCCCTAATGACTTCTTCTGTACTTAATGGATTACCACCTATGTGGTAATTTGTGGCACTTTGTTTTGCCAAAGGGATGACTATACACTTTTGGCATTTAGCTTGAGGCCATGGCTCTGGCACCAGTTGTCTGTTTCTATGAGGCCCTTTTGGAGGATGCTTGTGTCGGCTGGAGAGTTGATTATGGCCCAGTTTGCAGTCATTTGCGAACTTGGTCAGCCACAGTCCTTCTGTGTTGGCCTGTACCGCGAGAAATATATATCCGAAAAGAGAGGTCCCAGGACTGAGCCTTGTGGACGCCACTTGTAACTGGTTTGGAGTCTGACATGGCTCCAGCAATTCTAACCATGTGGGTTCTGTCCTTGAGCCAGTTTGCAACCATCTAGTGACATAGGGGTTTATATTTAAGCTGGTGAGCATATCTATAATGCCCGAGTGGGGTATTGTATCGAAGGCTTTTGCGAGGTCCAGGTAGGCTGTGTGGACCGCCTTCCCTCGTCAATGGCCTTGGTGACTGTTTCAAAGAAATCAACCAGGTTTAAGAGGCAGGATCTGCCCTTAACAAAGCCAAACTGGGTAGGATCCAGTGTCTGTAGGTCCCCAATATCTTTATTTATGAGGTCCATGATGATCCTTTCCATAGCTTTGCAGACCAAGCTAGTCAGGCTTATGGGGCGATAGTTTCCAGGATCTGTTGAGGCACCGCCTTTGTGGAGAGGGACCACTGTTGCTGCACGCCACTCTTTGGGTACATATCTTGTAGTAAGGCTAAGATTGAACAGTAGTTTTATGTTTGGGTTTAGCTCTTCTTAGAGTTCATGTAGGGCGCAGCCGGGACACCATCTGGTCCCATTGATGCTGTGTTTTTGCTTTGGAGAGGCGGCTCTTACTTGAGCATCTGAGATGTCAGGGGCAGCACTCTGTTGGGATAGATATTTGCCCTTTGGTGGGGAGGGAGAAGTTTGCACTGAACCTGTCAGCTAGGATGTTGGCAATGTCTGTGGGTTCAGTGTATTTTTGTCATTTTGGACTAATTCTGAGCATATCTGGGAATTCCACCCAGGTTCCTAACATAACTAAAGAAAGCCTTGTGATTATCCTTAGTGTCCTGTGCAATTTTTCTCTCGAAGCTGGCCTTAGACGATTTTATGAGTGCCCGTAGTTTTTTGCTAATACTGATCAAAGATGCCTTCCCTTTTTGGGATTTTGCTCTATCATGTAGTAGCTTCCTCCTTCTATTGTATAGTTTGTTTATGGCTGGGGTCCACCAGACAGGACGTCTGCCTTTGGAGGATTGGGTCTTGGTTTTATTTGGGATTGCATGATCCATGCATTCCTGAAGGTGTTCATAGAATGCATTTATAAAGGATTCTGCGGTCTGGGCCGTATTTTCCACAGACCCGGGGGCTTTGAAGGATTCCACCTCGGTTTTGAGGCGTGTGAAATTTGCTTTAGAGAAGTTTTTCACTGTCGTTTTCTGGGCAGGGGGTGGGGTCGGGATGTGAATATCCAGTGAGATTAGTTTATGGTCTGATCTTACCAGTGAGGGATACACTTCTGGTCTGGAGCATAGTGTCCCCATGTTGGTGATGATCAGGTCCAGTATGTTTTCCCCTCTTTTGGGAGTGGTAACAAGTTGTTCCATAGCATTTGAGTTTATAAATTCTAGGAACCTTTGGGCTAGGGTGTTGGAGCTAGAGTAATGCTCCCAGTCTATGTTTGGGTAGTTGAAGTCGCCCAATATAATGGTGTTTGGAGAGACCTTCATATTTTCCAGTATTCTCAGGAAGGCCGAGTGGGGTTCCTGTGTTTGGTAGCATATATTTTGTAGACTATGCTAACACAAAAGCAGCAATATGAGCTATGTGGACATATATATCATATATACTGGAGAATGTATCCGTATCCTACAGGTATTCATTATGTATGTTATATAATATATTGTAAACTTTGATGTCATGAATAATTGTATGCACTGTGGCAAGAATGACCTCCTGTCATTCTCTGTGTCCTCTCTCAGAAAAACTGCCTAATTACGTGCAATCTAAGTGCTACTTGTGATGTTGCAAGTAGATGTGAAAAGGATGAATGTGTCATGCTACTGTTATAACTGCTGTGACCCTTGCTGTATATATCCATTAAATATTTCAGAATGCCTTTTGTCACAACAGTTTGATTAGAAATGTAACAATACATGTACATGATAATCATAAGCATGTTTATTGCAACAAATGTATCATCATCTCATTAATATTCATGTGGTGTGGAATGTCACACCTCTAGTGGCCTACACACATTTTGCATTGCAGGGCACTTTCTGAAAAAATAAACTTAAAAAGCTGTCAAAGAAAAAACAACTTTAAAAAGATCAACACACAGCAGGTTCAGGTTAAGGCACTTTAATCTTGCAGCAAGGAGACAAAAACGTGCTAATACAGAGTTTGTCTAACTAGAATCAGGAAGTGAAGCTATTCTTATACATTTCTTACAAAGCATTGCCTACTAAGCTGACGTAATAAATCACAAGTTCTTTCAATATTGTTTCATAGCAGCTGTTTGTCCATGATTTTCTGCTGACATATCAAGTTTACAAAAAAAAACTTCCTAAGAAAAAACAACGTGGCCTTGATGACCACCAGTCAGATACAACTTCTCACTATACAATGTTACCATTCAAGGTTTTATGGCTAATTCAAGCACAAAGCAAGTACAGATTACAGTTCATTTCTTCAAGCAGTCTTTGTTTATCTGTATCTGTCTTTTCTGCAGCTGTGCATGTTCTCATAACATGAACAGAGCTGATTGTTCAAGTTCAGTAACATTATAGAAAACAGTATTGTTCTATTCATTATTTTCCTGACCTAGCAGATAATCACCTGCTTCTCAGTAAATTTCCAAAAGGCATAAACATGAATTTTGCTGTGCTAGCAAATACTAGGCCAGAGAGCATCTTGCAATTTCAGAAAGCATACTGCAGTTTGAAAAGCATCTTGTAATTTCATACAGAATTAAGCTGTACATAAAATAGAATGAAAATGCGTTAACCCTTTTAGCTTCTAATAAGCACTAAACATATACATTAATACATATTTTTCTAACATTTCCCCCCTGTTAATACTTTTTATTCTATTTTCAAAAGCATAAACAGTTGCTTCTTCTCCTAACCTCTTTCTGTTCAGAATTTGCAGTTAAGAGAGTCATTCAGTTTAGACTTATGAAAGTGTTTCACTTTTCAACAGTTCTTCAATTTCAGTACTTTGATACAAAGTTTCAGAAACTGACATGTCTATAAAATCTTTGATTAATCTTTTCATGCAGGGAATACCACAACAAACACACACTCCTAACAGGAGTAATCCCACACAAATGGCAATCAGGATGTTCATTAGGATGCTACCCCACCCCCCAAACAAATTCTGGAAAAAATCCGTCAGTGGGTTTGGGCCTGGATTGGTCATGGCTGACACCTGCTGAATCACCTCAAGATGGTCGTTTATCTCATGCTGGTTATCAGGAATATACGAACAGCACTCCTCTTTTATTAAAGTGTACGTACCACCTTTCGCCGCTAGGGTGAAGTCGAGAGCCATGCGGTTTTGAAGCACCACAGTTCTCATAGCGTTCAGTTCACCAGTTACTAATTCGAGAGCAGAAAAAGTTGCATTGCTCATTACTTCGAGAAGTTTGGACAGTTTTCTCAGCTCCCAAATTGATTTTACTGCGCCATATGGCGGGGCTATACCTGCCCACGATATAATAGTGTCACTCAAGTCCATGTGTGTCAGTTTATCTTTGTTTATCATGGAGTTGTGGTTTCTCCAGCCTGCTTCGATTCGTTCCATTGGATTCTCAGGTCTCTTGATTGGATTTCCAGGTTTCTTGGTGACCTCTCTGACATTTCAAAATTTTCCCTGAGGCAAAACTGCAGTGTGTCATATGGCCGGAACCAGGTAACACAAAAAACAACTGCTGGACCAATTCTCAGGTAACCATTTGTATGCCTTTTTCCCACACACAGAATAACAATTCTCTACTTTAGTATTAATATATACTTGCCCTGCATGAAACATTTTCTTATCAATGATAGATAGTTGTTTAAAAAGAACAGGATTGCATTGTACTTCATCAACCGTTTTGTGCATTAATTCAAGATATGAGTCATAGTTTGTATCACAAATATAACCTGCATTATTAGCTTTGATATAACATTTGTAAGGAACAGTCACATTACAATTGCTCCAACCCACCTGAACAGTATCATTTTTGTAAAAACATACAATTCCTTTTTGTGTAACAGGCAGGTACAATGCTATTTTGTCTTGTGATTTCACAGTTGTAGTATCAAAAATCAAATTTTCCCAGGTCTCATTGACCCCTAGGGGGACAGCAGTCATTAACAATCCCCCGTATGCTGTTGGTATAGCTGTGCAAATCCAGCAATTTGAAACATTAAAAGTTTCAGCATACACATATTTAATTGCTTGGTAAGTGTTAAAGTTTGGATGCAAGTCTATGAGTAATGCATCTCGTTTATTCAGTTCAGCTCGTGTGACTGGAAAAAGGAAAGGCCACAGTAAAAAGATTAATGTTTTCAGTATGGTTAACAGAATGATCATGCAATACTTCTGAGGTTGTTCTGTATTTCTATTTGCTCCGTATCTGGTCATTTTGTTCTTGTGTAACAGTAACAAGTTTTTTGTCCAGTTCAAAGTTTTTAACCAATTTACAGTGTGTCAAATGAATCCAGGATGCTCGCTCTGCGATCTTGACTGCAGTGGACGTTGACAGTAGCACTTGGTACGGCCCTTCCCACTTCGGTGAGGTCCAGTTCTTCCTCTTGATGACTTTAACCCAGACCCACGTGCCTGGGACTACTGCTGCTTCCAATGGTCTGGTTTGTTCTTTATCTGAAACAGAATTTAACTGCAAAAGTTGTTTATTACTTAAAAGTCGTCTCATATATTCTGCAAGTGAACTGTCGGCCTCCTGGTCTGCAGACATGAGAGGTTTCCATTGAGGTATATAATATGCCCTCCCGAACAGTATTTCAAAAGGAGTTAACCCCTTTGCATTTGGAACAGTTCTCATGCTCAACAGTGCCAGAGGCAGGCAGTGCACCCAGTTCTTTTGTGTCTCACTAATTAATTTCCTAAGTTTGTTTTTCAAAACCCCATTATGCCTCTCTACTAATCCTGTAGATTGTGGGTGGTATGCACAATGGTTCTTTAAGGAAATTCCAAAATATCGGCTCAACTGTTGTATAGTTTGATTTACAAAGTGTGTGCCATTGTCACTGTAGATCTTTTCCGGTATGCCAAATCTAGGAATAATTTCTTTAACAAGGACTTTTGCAACAGTAGCTGCATCTGGACTTTTGGTCAGAAAAGCTTCCACCCATTTGGAAAACATGTCTATAATGACAAGACAATACTTCTTATTTTCGCATTTGTTCAGTTCTATGAAATCCATACAGATAGTATAGAATGGGTACGGTGGTGTTGGGAAACTCCCTTGCTTAGGCTTCAATGCCCCTTGTGCATGATGCTTGTTACAAACATGGCATGCTGCACAAAAATATTTTGTGTAGTTTGTAAATCCATATGCTGTGAACACTCGGTTCACTAACTGTACCATCCCCCCTGTTGAGACATGGCACTGCCCATGGCTCAACAAAGCTGCATATCTAAACAAATTAGACGGCAAAATCGGTTTTCCTTCTTGGGAGATGTACAGCCCTTTCTCAAGAATTGCTCCTCGTTTTATCCATTTCTGTTTTTCTACTTTCGTAGTAAGTGTCTGCATTGTTTTCAACATTTCTAAATCGAAAATCTCAGAAGGTTGTAATTCCTCACTCGAAAGAAATACTTCTGAAGCTGAAGCTGCCTGCTTTACAGCTGTATCAGCTCTTGCATTACCTTTTGAAATCCCATCCTGTTGCTTTGTATGAGCTACACATTTACAAATAGCTACTTTCTGAGGTAACTGAATAGATTCTAACAAATCTAAAATAAACTGTGCATGATTAATCGGTTTACCAGTAGATGTTATCATTCCTCTATTCTTCCACTGTTGCGCAAAAACATGTACAGTAGAAAAAGCGTACTGGCTGTCAGTAAAAATGTTCACACATTTACCCTTTGCCAAGGTACATGCCCTTGTCAAGGCAATCAATTCTGCTGCTTGTGCAGATAAGTTGTGTGGTAAAGACTTTGCTTCTAAAATCTCAGTATCAGAAACTACTGCATACCCCACTAGGTTCTGTCCTGTAGGACCCCTTCTGCATGAGCCATCCACGTAATATGTCACCTCGGCATCATCCAAGGGAACATCCATTAGATCTTTTCTAGGCAGTGTCTTTTGTTCAATTTCCTGCAGGCAGCTGTGTGGTGTGCCATCCGCAGGGTTCGGGAGCAAGGTAGACATATTTAAAGTTGTACATCGTTCAATTGTCATATGAGGTTGGCTCAAGAGTATAGTCATACAGGAAAGATGTCTAGCAGGAGAAAGACATGCTACTTTTTCTTGCAGTAAAATAATCGTGACTGCTGGAGGCACTCTCCATGTGAGAGGGTGGAACAACACTACTGAGGCCGAAGCCTGTACTGCCATTGCAGCTGCAACTACTGCTTGTACACAGTGGGGCAGGGATCGTGCCACTGTGTCCAGCTGTGATGAATAGTAAGCTATGGGGCGTGGCTTATCCCCATGTTGCTGTGTTAACACTGATGTCATATAACCTTGCTTACAATCTACAGTTTGGAAAAAACGTTTATGATAGTTTGGTAATCCTAAAACTAATGAGGATGCTATCAATTGTTTCAGTTTGCAGAAAGCTGATTCTGCTTCTGGTGTCCATTGTAATAAATCTGGTGCTGCCATAGGCTTCTTGTATATTAAGTTGGTTAGTGGAGCCAACTCCAAGGCATAGTTTGGAATCCAACTCCGACAGAAATTAGTCATACCCAGGAAGGACATCATGTACTTCTTGGTAGTCGGTTTGGGTGCTTGTAAAATTGCTATTTTCCTATCTTCATCTAATGTTCTGCCTTCTTTGGATATTTCATATCCCAGGTATTTAACCTGCTTTCTCCAAAGCTGCAACTTGTTTTTGTTTACTTTATGTCCTTGAGTGGCTAGAAATTGTAGTAATGCTATGGTATCTTCTCTGCATTCTTGCTGGGTGGGGGCTGCCAGCAGGATGTCATCTACATAAAGTAAAATCTGACTGCTTCTTGGTGGGCTAAATTCTGCCAAGTTGCTTGCCATTTCTTGTGCGAATATTGTTGGGCTTTCACAATACCCCTGTGGTAGTTGCATGTATGTATACCTTTTCCCCTGAAATGTGAATGCAAACCAATATTGGCTGTCAGGGTGTATCGGTATCGAAAAGAACGCATTGCTAATATCTATCACAGAAAAATACTTCTGTTGAGGCTTCAAATCATTCAATAGGGTGTGTGGATCTGGCACCGTAGGTGCTCTAGGTATTACTGTGTCATTTACAGCTTGTAAATCTTGGACCATACGCCATTCTCCATTTGCTTTCCTGACAGGAAATAAGGGTGTGTTACATGGTGAATCGGGAGATTCTACCAGTACTCCTTCCTTAAGTAAAGCTGCTATTATAGGTTTGATTCCTACTTCTACATCTTTCCTTAAGGGATACTGTCTCTTTTGTGGTCTAAAAGCTGATTTTGGCGTAATAGTAACTGGTCCTGCTGTACGAATTAGTCCTACATCTGACTTCTCTGTTGACCAGAGAGTTTCTGGTATGCTCCATAAGGCATTTTCTTCCTCTTCTAGTAAGAGTGCTAATCAGCTGTTCTTGCTAGACTGCAAGTGTACAGCTGGGTGTGTCTGTGTTATCCAATTTAACTTCTGCTTCTGTACTCCCTGTTCTGACAATTCTAACTCTGTCTGTTTTTCCCACTTTGTGACTTTTTCTCCTAGGTCTGCCAATTTCACATTCTTGTCCTTAGTTAAACTAACATGTGGTAATCGATTAGATTTATAGAGTGCAAAGAATTCCTGGGGCAATGAACAGCTAACTACATTGTTCCCTTCTGTGTCCCAGTACAGATTACATAATACTAATCTGTTTGCATGGTTTTTAAACAGTTCTTGCTCATATTCCTTATCAGGTCCTGGTGTGCTACAATAATACAGAGTACAGTGCAACAAATGCTGTTTATCAGTGTCAAGGGAGGGGGTCTTACTGATGGCTACATTCATCAGTTCTTTGGTTACTGACCCTGGACCAGTCGTGACCAAGTCCTGGCTGTACCTCCGGTCGCACCACAAAAGTATCCATTTGTCGTTGTGCTTCCATACCCTGCACAGTCGGAACTACTGCTATGCCAAATATCTGCATAAGATCTCTGCCCAAAAGGTTTACCGGGCATTTTGCAGAAGCAACAATTTTGCTTTTCTTGGTCATCCCTGAAACAGGGTCAGTTATTGCTATGTTATGGGAGAGTGGCTCCTAATACAGCTGTCCATTAGCTGCTTTCACTAGAATGTAATCAAATGATTCTGAATTTTCTGGTAGTTTGGAAGGATGTATTAGGGTTCGTGAAGCCCCAGAGTCACACAGGAATTTAACTTCCCTCCCCTCTACCAGAAGTGTAACTTCCGGTTTCGTGTCTGCTAAATAGAGCTCTAGGCTCAATAATGCCAAGTCTAAAATTTCACTTTCTTCACCATCTGCAATTTCTTGCACTTCCTCTATTTCTTCTATCACATCCTCTACTCCTTCTATCACATTTGCATTTATCTTTTCTCGGTTACTCCCTTCTACTGATTCTTGACTACCATATAGTCAGTCCTCACCCTCCTTGTCTTCCATGGCTATTCTTGTTTTGCTTGCAATCCCTTGCTAAATGTCCCTTTTTTCCGCACTTAAAACATTCACCCCTTTTCTTTCTCTCTTTAAACTCCTCTGATTGCTTATCAGATTGTTTGTTTCCCTGGGCATTTTTCTTGCCCTTTTTTCCGGACTGTACTACATAAACTTCTGGTCCATCTTCTACAGAAAATACTTGGGCTTTCTTTTTCTTTTTACTGTTAAAATGCCTTTCGGCATGTCTAGCATATTCAAGTAGTGACTGTAATCTACTTGTACGTTGGTCTACGATGTGCTTTGTAATAAAGCTGCTTATAGGCAAAATTCTGCCTTTCAAGAAAGCATTCTTTAGCTGCTGCTCATACGGGGAATCATGTGTTTGGTCTTCAGGTACCTGCATTCCACAGTGGTTATTAAAACACTCTAATAATCTAGCATAGTATCTGTCAACAGTTTCACCTTCTTGTTGGATGCATTGATTAATGCAAGCCCAGTCTGCCCTAGGCTTTCATTTCTCAGAGATTCGGTCTGTTAGACCTTTCACTCTGTTATCCAGTTCTGCGTTGCTATGTGGGAGTGGCTTATGTTCTGCGTCACGGGGATTCCAGTTGCCACTGATCATGTGCCAATCTGGACCTACGATTTGTCTGACTACTTTTTCTACTTCTTCTCCATTTAAAGGATAACTTAATTTCATGCCCTGTAAGTCTTCTAAGAATTTTCTAAAATTAACTTTTGGATGGGGAATTCCCTCTGTGGCTTTCTGGATGTCTTCCGGTGTCCACGGTCTATATACTAGGAGAGAAGGGTCCTGCCCTGCCTGTCCTGCCTGTGGATTTGGTACTTCTATGAGCGGACATATCTCTTCTTCACTCATAGCTCGTGAATTTTTGTTCATTTGATATAACTCAATATCTCCTCTTAAGTTACGTGTTCAAGACCTAGTCTCGATGGGATCTCTGACATACGGTCTTGGCTTTGCAGTGACAGTTGGGTATAGCGGAGGTGGAGCAGCTTGTCCACTCACTTCATATTTTGGTGCGGGAAGCGGAAGGGGCAGAGGGGCTGATGCTATTACTAAATTATTGTCTTCTTTATCCAGAAACATAGCTTTAGAATTATTACTTTTTTGTTCCCTATGGTTTGCTTCCTCAATCCACCTGTGTGCCTGAGGAATGCCTAATTGACGTTGCTTTTTTACCTGACCTTTTGCGTCGGTTTTGAGCTGTTTGACAAGTTTAATAAGCGAGGATTTTTCTAATTTGCCATCAAATTCATATTTATTAACCCATTTTGTATAGTACCTAACATTGTCAGCACGCTGTAATTGCATATATTTTGCATCTTCAGTTAACGGTGGATCTTGGGAACTTTTTGTGCACTTATTACCCATATTGTTCTGACTGTTAGAATGCTACGTAACCCTTCTTATTTTCACGTGGTACCACGATTTTTCTTTTTCACAGTTTATCTAGAATAACTGCCTTACCTATTCTGTTCCCCTGATCTATGACAAGACTGCAATCTTTCTGTCCCTGACTTGTATAAAACAAATCTCCTGACAGATGATTCAAATCAAGTCCCTGATCTAAAACAGAAAAAAGGTAAATCTCACTTTACCTGAGCCTCCGTGCTTGATCACCAGGTTCAATGGAAAACTCGTCCTCCAGTTGCAGATCAGAAAAGTGGCTGGCCTCTTTTGAATGACAATTCAGTTGGAGGTCTTTTAGAGCAGAAGAACTGATGTGGTCTCTTCCCCGTACAGTTTCATGCCACCTGGCCCATCTGACCTGAGGCGTAGCGAGAGTTTCCAGTCCAAAGGACCAATCTGTCAAAGGAAAAACAACTTCAAAAAGATCAACACATGGCAGGTTCAGGTTAAGGCACTTTAATCTTGCAGCAAGGAGACAAAAACATGCTAATACAGAGTTTGTCTAACTAGAATCAGGAAGTGAAGCTATTCTTATACATTTCTTACAAAGCATTGCCTACTAAGCTGACGTAATAAATCACAAGTTCTTTCAATATTATTTCATAGCAGCTGTTTGTCCATGATTTTTTGCTGGCATATCAAGTTTACAAAAAAAAACTTCCTAAGAAAAAACAACGTGGCCTTGATGACCACCAGTCAGATACAACTTCTCACTATGCAATGTTACCATTCAAGGTTCTATGGCTAATTCGAGCACAAAGCAAGTACAGATTACAGTTCATTTCTTCAAGCAGTCTTTGTTTATCTGTATCTGTCTTTTCTGCAACTGTGCATGTTCTCATAACACGAACAGAGCTGATTGTTCAAGTAACATTATAGAAAACAGTATTGTTCTATTCATTATTTTCCTGACCTAGCAGATAATCACCTGCTTCTCAGTAAATTTCTAAAAGGCATAAACATGAATTTTGCTGTGCTAGCAAATACTAGGTCAGAGAGCATCTTGCAATTTCAGAAAGCATACTGCAGTTTGAAAAGCATCTTGCAATTTCATACAGAATTAAGCTGTACATAAAATAGAATGAAAATGTGTTAACCCTTTTAGCTTCTAATAAGCACTAAACATATACATTAATACATATTTTTCTAACAAAGGCATAAGATAAATGTAGATATTTTGTGAACAATAAAAGCTATTAAAATTGTACAAATAGCTATGTTATCTGTAGGAAGTATTCTTTACAGTGATAAAAGTCAGTGTATTCGTAGTCTTTCTATAAATATAGTAATATATTATAATGCACAAAAATACCAAATTATATTTTTTAAACTTCTAAACTTTCACAAATTTTCATATCTAGAAAACTATACAACTACACAACCTAGACATATATTGTTAGAATACTTTTGTTACCCAGACAAACAAGAAATTCCACTAGAAGTGTGCATGTTATTTGAGATATTTACAAAAATATGAAAACAAATGTTTAATTATACAATTACCAATACAAGTAATAGTGGATCTCTGTCAAAATTTGCAACTTACAGTGCAAATATGAAAGACAGTTTTCTTCAACAATATCTAAGGTTTCAGCTAATGTAATGCAACAGTTTTGTAAGTCATTTGTTTTTGAAGTATTAAGTATGTATGGAAATATTGTTTTTTTCATAATTACTAACACATTAGCAATATTTCCACTATAATGTGACATAAGTCAGCATTTTCAGTGAATTGTCCTGTCTCCCACATTGGAGTTTCACACCATATACATCAATAAAATGTTGGTCTCTTAGTTATGAAAAAATGAACATCAATATCAAAATACAAATAATAAATGACAAAGACTAAGTCCTCCACTGCAGGACATCATACATTAACAATTTTAATGTAATTTTGTTATTAATTACTTGCTGTTTCTAATACTGCTTATTACTAGCTGGTAAGTGACTCACGTAAAGAAGCCACACCCTACAAAATTTTTGGGATACCCCAAGGAGGTATGGGTGTGAACTGGAAGTATTGAAAAAGGTGTTATAGTATTGACTGAGTTAATGTTTACTATAGAAACCCAAGATGTGTGTAAATTCTGATAAGCATGAAAATGATGACATTTAATGTAACATGTACATATATAGGTATGATGCACATGATATTTTTGTTATAATTATTACAAGTTATCATATCATAACTATGTATTTATGACAGTATGTCTTATGAAGTATGCATGTAACCTAAACAACCATGTATTACTCAGGTTATGCAACTGCTTGCATCTGTAATGTTTTACATTGTCCCTGATATCGAAATGCAGTCCCATGGCTGAGTAAATTCACAGACATACAGACATCTCTGAAGTATCTCCAGTCATTGTTACATTACTATACCTCTAATTAGCATGTAAGTTCTCCTGTGGCACTTACAGTTAATAACCAAAGTTTAACATTTTATCTTTTTTTTTTTTTTTTTCTCATGGGTTCAGTTCCTAGCTGGTACTAGTTAATCGTACCAGTGAGTAAATCCCAGTAGGCCAATATGTCACAAGTCATTCCATTTTTCCGCAAACCAATTGTGATTACAGCAAACACAATAAAGAATTTCAGTGCTTAACATTAAAATGTGTCATTAGTTTGAGCACCATACATGGCCATATCTCACTTCCATATTTAACACTTTTTGTGCTTTTTCATGTAATCAGGACCAATGAGTCTGCCAAGCCATTGCTGTACTTTCAATTGCACAAATGCAGCTGACAAGGCTGTACATCTTTGTGCACAAGCTGTGAGATGAGAGAATTGAATTGGGACCAGTTACAACACATATTTCTAGCTTGGCTTCTGCAGATCTGGCTGGCAAAGGAAGTGATGGTGCTTCATTTAGAGCAGAAAGGAGGGGTGTTCAGGAGTCCAGGATTTGTGTGGCACTCCTTGTGAACCACTACAGCTGGAGGTTGCTGCAGTGTAATTATACTGTGTCTCAGTATAAGACTCAGGCTTAGAATAGCTTGGCCAAGGCTGTCTTCAGTGCAACTGGCATCTCGCACACCAGGTAATAACTTTGTCACCATAACAGTGACAAGAAGCTGTGCAAATGGAACCACTTAAACTGATGAGAGGATTAATTTAACACTGCAAACACCACTCAGTTGTGTATGTATAGTGACCCATCACCTATTTACGATATGGTATTAATTAGCCAGCCAATGCACTTATTCATTATGCTTTCATGTATCTATTTTCTTTTCTTTTCTCTACTACACAGCTACAGCAGAGTTAGCAAAAAAGTGAGGTGCATTAGGAGAGAGTAACTCACCTCATAGAGGCAAAGGATAAGTATGCATCAGGTCTAAATGCAAGTCAGAGAAGTAATCTCAGTCCATCCCTGCATATCATCATGAGCAGGCATACTTTAACTTTAATATCAAGTGCACATACCTGTTCCAGTAGCTATTGGTTATTGCATTAGGCAATGAGCACACCAGCTTAATTGTGTGTGGGTTCAGTACCCAGAAACAGATCTTAAATTCTTCTTCAGACTAGTATTTATAAGATTTTTTTAATTTCAGTACTGCATGAGATTAACAATTCAACATTTGCAAATGGAGTCATTACTTAGAAAGCAGATATCTGATATGCACACTGTGACTGATTGATTTTATGACACCTTAATGCATTCCCATAAAATCTGAATGTGGCAAAGGTGTATATATTGATTTCTTATACTGGTCTAAGTATTGAAATGAAAAAGTAGTGTTACATGTCTTTGATCTAATGCTCTTTTTATGTACCCCCTTCTTTCATATGTATATGCACATATATTTTTAATACATTACTGCTGAAACCAAGATGACCACAAGCACAGGGAAAGAGACCAACCATTGAGATTCTGCACTCTGTACCTCCACCATTAGCTGAGATGGCACCACCAAAGGCAGCACAGGCACTCAGTACACCTGGGTCATAAACTGTCAGTGCTGCCTTTACATCTCCTGCTGTACCTGCTCCACCTATGTCAGGTAGCTCTGCCCTGGCTGCTGGTGCAGTGGTCCCCCATGGGAGCAGTAGTAGTGAAGGTGGCAGTTTTGTCACCTGTCAGAAGCTGACAGGCCAGGTGGAGGGCATAAAGGAGAGAGGTCTTGGTGCCCAAATCAGCAGGGTTGAAAAGGTCCTGCATTGTATTGCTAAAATGATGCCATGTTTGGCACTAACCCAACAAACTGACACAAGAGACAGTGATGACAGTTCTGGGGGGAGGGGGGCGATTCTCACTGCTCTTAATCTGGACATGGATGCAGCTACACTGTTCCCTACCTAACCCCAATCATGGTATCCCCCAACCTTTTGGGTCCATCACCATTCTTGTCTGTCTTGAATTTCCTGTATGTCAGCAACTTATATCTAGCCTAATTTAATTACCTGATCCCCTCATTCCTAAGCACCTTCCCAAATACTCCTCTCACTCCAAAATAAAAAAAAATGGGCACCTGCCCCACAAAATAAAAAATATATATATATTTTATTTATTTATTTTTTTATCATTTGTTGACCGGAAAAGTCCGACTAGGTTCCACAGAGCCTGTTTTCAGTGGAAGCCCGGGGAGAAATGCTCCAGATGCATGTCTTTGGAATATGGGAGGAAACTGGAGTACTCGGAGGAAACCCACACAAACACAGGGAGAACATGCAAACTCCACACAGAAGGCACCCCAGCCGAGAATCAAACCAGAGAACCTCTTGCTGTGAGGCGGCAATGTTAACCGCTGCACCACTGTGCCGCCCGCTGATATATATATCCATACAGGGGTCACCACTTTGCCTATGTGTCATGTTGGCAAACTTGATTAGGTTCAATTGGATATACAACATCATTCTGTTGTTCTCACCCATCCCTGTTGTGGTGACTTTCCAAAGTTATGAAATTGTGTGTACCATTCTACATTTATGTTCTGAAGAAGGGAATAGCTATGGTGCTCTCCCATCACAATCCTGCAAATTATTTTATTCTTTCACCTGCGTCCTGCCTTCAGCTTGGCCCTATTTTCACCATTGTACTATCAACCCCCTTTTCACGTGTTTAATCTGGTGAAAAAAATAGTCACACACAACACACATAGACAGAAATGGTCAATCAAAAAGTGTGCCTTTTTTAGAAAATGTTTATTAATTTAACATATTTACAATATATACACAGAAAGGAAGAAATTCAACATTTCATACTGTTACAGAATGTTAGGAATACATTGAATTATCATGGCAATCTTATACAATTAACACATTAAGAGTCATTCTATTTCAATAGCAACATTTCAAGGCTATTCCAACAGCTAAAAGTCTTAGTATGATTTATAGATCTTATTCTGATTACTTCTTTTCAGTTTTATATAGTATTGCTGTTAAGTTTAAAAATTATTTGAATGTAGGAACTGAGTTCACTTTCCAGTTTTTCTAATAACTTTTCTAGCTACTGCCAGTAAACTCCAAAAGGTATTATGTCGTTTGAATTTTACAGATAAATGAAGTGGAACATTCATTAGTATTATTGATCCAGAGAAAGAACAATTATCAGACCATAACCCTTAAAACATACTTATCTCTTCCTAATATACATTTAATTTTCACAATGCATACAAATGTGATTCCAATCAGTTTTTATAACTTTACTACATCTCCAACAAACTGAAGAAGCAATTTTACTAAACATAGAAATTTTATACAAAGTAACAGGAAGTAACAAACAGTCTATGTATATATTTCCACATAAAAGCTTTCCCTTATAAACCTGAAGAGGTTTGACTAACTGATTTAAGTAACAAAGTTTTATTCTTACCATCTATTGAGGCACTCAGTCCACTACTACCTATAAAGTTCCAGAGTTTTGCATAAAACGTATTATTATTATTCATAATTAACTTAAATAACTTGGGCAAGCTTTCTTTGTAGGTCAATTTACCTTTGATGATTGCATTCATATATTCACATAATGGGAGAATAGTGTTCTGTTCCTCTTCACCCATATTACATACAAATTCATTTAATTTATTAATGATGGATAATATTAACTGCTTAACAAATTCATCCAACATATAATCTTTCATTAACTATCTTGGTGACTTAGCATTTCCTTTTTGAAAACAATCAGACCATAATACTAATCCATTCCTTTTTAAAAAATTAATTTTAACATTGTTCTGAATTACCTTAAATCTAGATGTATGTGCAATGGGAAAGCAAAACAAATTCCACGAAATTTTAAAAACATATTTCTTAACTGCTTTAAGAATTGATTTCATATATACAGAGTCTAATGATTGAGGTGAATCTCCTTCTAAAGTAAATGTTATTAACCAGATGAAAGCATTATTACATAGTTTTAATTTATCATTTTTATAAACTTTTTTTATAAGAATTTAGTATAATGATTTACCATTAAAGTTTCAGCTTTATTGTTACTAAATTTCAGCAGTAATACTTCTTGAAACTTTTCAATATCCTCATCTATTTATTATGATTGAATACTTTAAATCTCCTATAAATATATACAAACGTAAAATATCACCTGCAAAACGATGTATTTTAGATTGACAATCCTTGTTATTTGAGAATACATCCCTTTCATTTTTTTCGTTGCTTTTTAAACTATTAGCTAAGGGTTCAATAACTAAAACATATGTTTTGGAGTCTTTATACAGGTTTTTTTTTAATATTCCAATAAATTGTTCTGGAAATGTAACTGCTTCTAATATTTTAAACAAGTAGTTCCAATCTAAAGAATCAAAAGCTCTCTCGATATCTAAGTTAATTAGGGCCAATGTCTTGTTCATTCCATTTTCTAAATCTAAGATAGCTACCACCCTTTTATATTGCCATATGTTAATCTATTAATTATAAGTCCTGTTGATCTTTATCAATTGAGTACTATATCTCTTCATCTTGTAGTGAAGATGGAAGTAAATATTTTATAGTCTACAGTTAATAATAAAATAGGAATTATCTTGAAAATATCTATTTTAATTAAACATACTGTTATTTGCTTATTAATAATAATTAAACCCCTACCTTTGCCATTTTTTTTTTTAAGCTTTCTAAAACTTATTAGGGCAATAGACTTATTCAAAAGAGATATTTGTTGGTCATTAAGTTTATTAGTAATATTTTTATTTAAATAATTGTCAATTTTGAAATCATCATGTTATTATTTTTTTTTTTTAAAAAAGTCCCATGATTTTTTATTTACTTTATATTTTTTTTTTTTTAAACTATTCCCCATTACTACATAAAGGTTTAATAATATTTTCTGTTAATCATAAATATTAAATAATCTAAAAATAATGCATTATATACTTATTTATGTAGCTGCAGCATAAACTATCCATTAAATATTCCTAAATTACTCACTCATTCAACATTATTATAACTATCTAAATAACTGCCTTCAGTCTAACACTACAATATAAAATATATATCTACTACTGTCTAATTTAAAAAATTGAACATCAAACGTGACCAGGGTTATGTCTTCGATGTAATTAACTCATTTCAAACATTCATATAATTCTATAAGAAATTGTTTATTGTCCCTAAGTACATAGCTGTTACTGGTCACTTTTGATGTTCAATCCCTGTTCACTATCATACCAGATGAATTAGGTATCCAGTATATCACTGAATACCTGAAGGGACATAGTGAATATTCTACAGTACAGATAGACCTTATCTCCTATTTATTAGAATTAGTGCTGGAGAACAATTTGTTTATGTTTGGTGACAACATATACAGGCAGCAGGATGGGGTGGCCATGGGCACTCCATGTGCAAACAGCTATGCTAATATGTTTTTGGCATACTGCGAGGAAACATCTGTATTTCAAATTACTGAATTTAGAGAACATGTTAAATTTTATCGACGTTTTGTCGATGATCTTTTTGTTTTATGGCAGGGGCAAATACAGCAATTAGACAAATTGTTGATGAAAATGAACAGTCTGACAGATTTCTTAAAGTTTACTATGAATAAGTCCAACAGTAGGATAGACTTTCTAGATCTATATATAGAGAAACTACAGAGTGGACTGATCAATACTGGTATTTACAGGAAACCATGTTACAGTAACACATTTTTATTGAGGTCCAGTATGCATCCAACATATGTATTTAGGAATATTGTTAAGGGGCAAGGTATTAGAGCCTCTAGATTGAATCCTTCTGATGTTGGACTAGCACAAGAACTAGCTGCCTTAAAAATAAAGCTACTAGAGAGAGGCTATAATGAAGCAGACATTACCAGACAATTAAGCAATATCTCTTCCCTTAGGTAAGATGTTGCTGCACCCTATTTTGGTCCACCAGTCATTAAGAATACCACAGATATTACCATCACTCAATCTCTTGTCAAAATTCCATCATTTTTTTACTTCAGACCACACAGAAATCAGAGGTATTATGACTAGACATTAGTCTGTTTTACAAACAGATGAGAGCTTAAAAGATAGTTGGAGATGAACCCCACATTTTGTTCAGGAACAAGAAGAATTTGAAAAGGTTATTGTGCTATCCTAAAAATAAAGGCTTGATATTTGAAGGTGGACACACTGAGTCCTGTGGCCACTGCAATTTTTGTATATATATATATATATATATATATTTATATATATATATATATATATATATATTTATATAGATACCAAAGAGGAATTTTTTCATCCAGATTTACAAAAGGAATTTCGAATATCAGCAACAGCTAATTGCATGACTTCTCACTTAGTCTATTTGGCTGTGTGCCAGACCTGTTCCTCTTTTTATGTAGGGAAAACCAACAGGGCTTTTAGGGACAGGATATGAGAGCATATTTACCTTATTAGAAAGGGCTCAGTGCATAATGCACTAGCTAAGCACACAGCACATTATGGAAATACACACAAGTTTTTATTTAGAGCTTTAGAAGTCATAACCCCCAGCACTCATGGAGGAGATATTAGGAATTATACTGAGTACAGGGAGGGCAATTGGATTATAAAATTAAGAGCAGATAAAGGCAGGGGACTCAATGAAAGGGCATCCATCAAGCCAATTTTAAGGAGACGCAGGAACATCACATAAGTATTATGAATATTCAGTAGCACTACTCTTCTTATATGTACTCTTTATAACAGCTTGACCAGTTTAACACTAGTTTTGCATTCAACAAGTAGTCTATTCAGTATCTGTACATATGCACATATGCATGGATAGGAAATGTGCTATACATTAGTACTTAGGTTTTACAACAATAGTTTCTATTAACATTGTGGATAGGAAATGTTCTATACATCAGTACTTAGGTTTTACAATAATAGTTTTTATCAACATTGTGCTACACAGACACATTATTCAGTGTTTGCACAAACATGTAACTGCAATATAGGAGATGTGAAGCACCATCGTATCTTGTTTTTATATATGACAACATCCTATATATATTTCTATATAATATTTTATATAATAAGTATTGTCTGATACAATGGCTTGTTTTTAGTATATGTTCATTATATGTAATGTTACTTTAAATGAATTAATTGATTGTAACTTTTGATTGGGTAGCATATATTTTGAAATCGTATATAAGTCATTTTGTTTTAAGGTGAATGTTTGAAAGATCTGATGATGCTTTTTAGCGAAAGCGCTTATCTGTCTAGACACCAGTGAATAAACTACATTTTATTTTTATATTCTCTCCTGCTTCACTCCGTTTTCATCAGTACATTGATTAAAAATATTTAAGTTTAAAACATAAACACATTCTTGCATATGTTTTGAAACTTACAGTCCAGTACAAACCTTTTGCTTAAAGGACAGATTTATTGTTTCAGAAAATAAAAGTCTGGACATCAGAGAATGAAAGTCACTTGTTTTAAGCTTTTTAATTTTAGAAGCAGTTTTCCAATAAATCAGCTCACTCTGTCTCTTGAGGGATATACTCTTCCACTCCATTTCTTCAGTATTATTAAGGCTTTTATTATTGTTAACAAAAGTAGATGCCTCCTCCAGTGTGCCAAATATTTTGGATCCTTCAGAAAGAAATTATTTGATCTTTGCAGGAAGCACCAAAGTGGCTTTAATATTGTTTTTTTTAAGTTTCTTGATCAGTGGTAAACAGCAGTTTCATTTACTCATTAATTTACTTGAATAATCATTGTCAAATCTCACTACATGTTCATCTATTTTAATAAGTGGGCTGGACCATGGCATTTTACATATTTGATTTTATCTAAGCTAGATACAAACTTAACTATAATTGAATGTGGTGGGGAATTTTCTTTCTTCAAAGGTGCTCTCCAGGATCTATGTGCCCTTTCAATTCCAAAAGATAAAGTTTCAGGTAGATTTAATGTTTTATGTAGCCAAGCTGTTAAGTAGCTTATTGTATTGTCACCATCATACTTTTCAGATATACCATAAATTCTAATGTTATTTCATCTCAGTCTATTTTCTAAATCATTAACTTCAGCATTTGCATAGTTGCTGACATTGCTCACCATTGCTGTGTTCAGATAATTCCTTTGTGTTTTGAATGATGTTTTTGCCTAGTGTCAAGAGTTCAATTTCTGCTATATGTCATATTAATATTTCAATACATTTTATATTTTTATTATACATTTAACTCCAAACAGCTGTATTTATTGCCAATTACAGTATTTCATTAACCTAGCATTTGAATAGTGCAGCAAGAAAGCATTTGCAAAATATTTAACTCCCAACAGAATCATTTAGTAAACCTCCATTATCAAGAGTATGTCCTAATCTTGCTTCTGTAATCACCTATCCCTTCTTGCTTCCTATAGCAAGCACTTTATTGTAATAGTATATGGCAGATTAATAATGCTGTAAGACCTAAGAGTAGCACACCATAAGGACGGTCCTAAAAAGTACCATAAACAAAATGGTTGGTATTTCTCTATCCATCTCTCTCTCTCACTATCATTTCACCCCTTCTGCTTTAGTACATACATTTCCACTGTCTCTTCAAATGTGAGATTTAAAGTTTGTGTATTAAGAGTCCCGTTGTTATGTGCTGAGATAAAGTTGAGATTTTTAGACTGATTTTGCATATTTTAAGGAGTCTAATCAGAAATATGGCAAACTGCTATTGATTGTTTTTAATAGACGATTGTGTGCATAGCTGTTGCCTACATCTTGTTTTGAGTCACCATCATCCTCCTCCTGTCATAATCTACCTACTCCCTGCCTGCCTGTCTCTCTCCCTCTGTATATCTGTTCCCCTTTTGGTGTGATCACTCTGTCTCCTCAACAGTTGCACAATGTCTGGCGCTGAACAGCACATGCACCTTAGGGGAAATGAAGTAGAAATACACAGCTCTTGGTAAAATATTCTGAATTATTGCCTTTGGAAGCATTACTCTGGTGCTCTTCACACTACTGTGCTTAGCTATGTACAGTCAGGCTAATCTCCTCTTGAACAGACTGAAGAGTTGGACATACACCACATATGATGTTCTAGTTGCAAATACTATAGGAAGCATGCTGCCTAAATATTGCTGACTTCATGACAAATGTGTAAATCATGACATATAACATCTTAAGATAACACATCTCTCTTTTGCATTGGATTATTTGTTATGCTTCTGACTGTAATGCAAACCTTCTGTAACGTTAAAATTGCCATTACTGTGATGAAGCCTCATGTCCACATTCTCCCTTGCCTCATTGTTTTGTAACTATCCATTCAAACAAGTAAAATTAAGATTGTATACTAATAATTCCTTGTGTGGTCTGCTGACACAATTCATATGTGTGTAAATTGCTTTTGGCATAGTGCCAAGGGTTTAAATCCAGAAATATGTGAAAATAATATTTAATGTTTTATGTATATTACTAGTATACATGTGAGTGTTGTCTACATATCTAATGTTTCAGTCATGGTTATACTATTCTGCCTCTGCTTTCTCCCTATTAGAGACACTTGATTGTGCATAGCATGATATGTTGCTTTTCAGGAAAACAACATTAAGATAATCCAAGGATGTTTAAAAAATCCCTCAGAAAAATATAACATTCTTTGTGTATATCTATCTCTTTTTCTTTGTCTCTGTCTGTTTCCATTTCAACACCATCACTTCTTACTGTTTCATATTTATTAGACTAATGGATATAATGCACATGTTATGGGATTTTACAATTGTCATGAGACCAACAAAGAATACTATATACATACATTCTCCTTTGCTTCAATCTGTTGTCATACTTGAATTTTATAAAGTGGCACTTCCTATGTGATGTGGTTTGATAATACTGAAGTCTGTAGATTTGTTTTGGACTACTGTCAAGGTTTGAATCCAGATGCATTCTAAAGTGTTCTTGAATGTTTTGTATGACTACTGTAGGTGTAAGTGTTGGCTGCACATTTCCTAAACACACCATTATCCGGCTGCTATGTTAATGTGCTCACTCCCCATTAAGAACATTGTCTTGTACAGATCTTGCCTGAATAATTATGATAATAAACCAAAATGCAACACAACACAAATATGTCCAGAAATGAACCATAAACAAATCTCTTAGTATGTCTGTATGTGTATTCCTGTCACCAACTGCTCAACTGTTCCCACCCATTCTGCACCATCAAATAAAGCTCCTTGATTCAAAATGGTTTCCATACGTCATGTTTCCACCAGCAATAATACACCTGTATCATACACGTAAAGACTGAAGGACTGCATATCTGTGTGAATGTCAGCTGGGAGCTCCATAAACTACTGCTAATTCACATTCTAAGTTCAAAACCTCAAGATATGATTACGCATGCAACTCTGACATCAACCGTGCAAATGAGTTTGCCAGCAGTGTAATTCAGGGTGATAATTTTAAAGATTATAACAAAGAATTATGTGAGTAGGTTATGCAACTTCTGTATGTGTTAATGGAAATTTGAAAACAAGGTATTTGAATTCCACAGTGATGTTGACCCAATTCAGTCTGTTAATGTATGTTTGCACTCCAACAGTTACAATTGCGACTGAGTTAAAATGGTGTGTAACCTTTTCACACAGAATTCATCACTGTCATTCAGAAGTGCACTGTCATTGTTAGGAAGTATCTGAATTGTCAGTGTATATTTTGCAAACACAAGTCAAGACAACTGACAGTGACACAATAAATGGTTGCTATCTGCATGCAATCATCACTGGATGAACTATCATAAATGCTTGCTTCACAATCCATTGTTTTGCAATTGTGATTGCCATTAACACTCCATACTGTGAAACAGGTACATGTCCATCCAAGTAATCCAATGTACATGAAAGACAGTGTACAGATTTTAGGAGACAAGTATGTAATTACATGAATCCATGTTAAATGGATGAAAAGCCACATGAACGAAGGCCAGTTTGCCGAGACAATATCACCGACAATGGAAATGCCCGACAAAGGTGAGTAGTGCAGAATGGGATGTATTCCCATTCCCACAATGTGGTGCGATCTCTGAGTTAGAATATTTAAGTAGAGGGGGGTGAGGGGTGCAAGGGGCCTTGCCTCCTGCTATACAGGTGTTTGTAGTTGTGCTTAAGTGTTTTATGGAGACAGAAATAGGTTCCGTGCTGTAATTTGTTTACTTACCTTTGTCGGGCATTTCCGTTGTCGGCGATCTCGACTCGGCAAACTGGTCTTTATTCGTGTGAATTTTCATCCATTTAACATGGACCCAATTACATAGAACAAGCACAGTTCTGCTATGTTGCCCTATCCAGACACATGCATTTGTCCAAAACCTGTGATGCACAATAGCTTATGTTCCAAACAGTGAAGTTTTAATACTTACCAATCTGCATATTCATATAATTAAAGTCAGTCTTTTCCTGTGGTGCTTGTGATTCATGTAGTGTACTCTAGAATGTGTAGCTAGTTAGGTAGGTGGTTTGAATCTGACAGTGGTGAACTGGTATATGTGTGTTTGTGGTTCTAGTGACAGGTAATTAAAGCCTCACCAATAAATATTCTGCATCACAGCTTTAAATACCAAAAATATCTCACATATTTAGCAACACTTGCACCTTGCTGTGTTCATTCTTCACAATATCATGTAACTTCTGTAATCATACAGTCAGGTGTTCAAAACCCACATTAATTTACTCTAAGCATTGCGTGTCCTTATGCTGTTATGCATGAATGACATCCACCACTGTTATAATGTGTAATGCTATAATGGGATATGCTGAATCCACTTTCACTCAGGAGCAAAGTTTAACTTTGGACACAATTCTCTGTACTGCATCCCACTTCCACTTTTAACACAAACATCTTCTCTGCAATACACTGATGATACCATCCTTCAAAAGTGTACTCTCTCCTCTTAAGAGTCAGACTTCTCATGTGTTGCTTGCAATAAATGTGTTTTCTAGATTGCGTAAATAGGTAAGTGGTTCAAATCTGAGAGTGATACATGTGTGCATGTAATTCTTCTGACAGGTAAGTAAAACCTCAACAATAAATATTCTGCATCACAGCTTCAAATACCAAAAATATCTCGCAATTTTAGCAACACTTGCACCTTGCTGTGTTCATTCTTCTCAATATCATGTAACTTCTGTCATCATATAGTCAGGTGTTCAAAACCCACATTGATTGACTCTAAGCATTGTGTGTCCTTATGCTGTTATGCATGAATGACATACACAACTGTTATAATGTGTAATGTTGCAATGGGAGATACAATCTCCATTCCTTTTATTTGCAGCACAGTCATATGATGTAATTCCAGCACAGAGCAACATTATATTATTGCACAAGCATTATACAAACAACACTTCACAAAGTCATTATTCTAAATTTTTACTTTGGAGAATAAAATATAAACTCATTTTGTAATTTTGTGGCAATGAAACAGTTGTTCTGTGAATGTCATGGTGTGAGTGCTCTTGCAGCACATGCATTCATTAATGAGTCATATGGCATATCTACATAGAGTACGGTTCAAATAGGTTCATAGGTGTGTACTAGGCTAATGGCCCTGGAGCCTTTACAAGCCTAGCCCTTAGGATTACCCTGGCATCGTACCACCCAACCTTAGTTCCTAGTTCCTCTGTTGAATAGAGCCACTGGAGTGATCCCCGGGGTGAATTTTCTATTTACCATCCACTCATCAAGATTTATCTTGAAGAAGGCCATTGAGGTGCTCTGCTTGACATGTATGGGAAGTCTATTCCATAGCATGGGCAGTCTCTGGGTTATGAACCTGTCCATCCCTCCGGCATGTTCTGTTGATTGTGGTAATGAGGTTGAGGTCTCTGGAGTGTGTGGTGTAGAGGGATTGGGATTTCTTTAGATGTAGCATTTCTAACAGAGCTGGGTCAGACATGGCTTTGTAAGTCAAGCAGAGATTCCCTCTAAGTAGGTGATATGAGATAGAGAATAGCTGGAGTTTTTTGAGTCTGTCCATATAGGACAAATGCTTAAGGCCTAGGATTCTCTTTGCGAGGTACTTTTGTGGCCTCTCCAGTTGTTGCAGGTGTCTACTGAGGTACATGCCAAATGGGGCATTGTACTTGATGATTGGCTTAATGATGGAAGAGTAGAGGGAGACAATGACCTCTTTCTTCCTGGATGCAAAACCCTTAGTAATGAGATGTGCCACATAGAAGGACTTTCTGACCACAGTGGCAATGTGGTGGTCAAAAGAGAGGTTGCGTTCAACCTATGTTCCTAGATGTCTTTTAATGGCTTCTGTGTTCAGTGGAGTACCATTGATGTGGTAATTCAAGGGAGCCAGGTTTTTCCCAAGGGGGATGATGACACATTTTGTGGCATTGAGCTTAAGGCCATGGTTCTGACACCAGTCAGTGGTCTCATTGAAACCTTTATGTAGGATGGCAACATCACTTGGGAAGTTAATAATGGCTACCAACTTGCAGTCGTCTGTGAACTTTGTCAGCCAGAGTCCCTTCGTGTTGGCCTGGACTTCAGAGAAGTAGATACCAAACAAGACCCATGACTGAAGCCTGTGGGACTCAACTCATGACTGGTCGACAGTCTGACTTGGAGTCAGCTACTTTCACACTGTGGGTTCTGTCTGTGAGCCACTTTGCAACCCACCTAGTGATATAGGGGTTGATGCCTAGCTTAGTGAGTTTTTCTATGATTCCTGAGTGTGGAATAGTATCAAAGTCCTTGACCAGATCAAGGGAGGCTGTACTTGCCTTCGTCCACAGCTCTGGTGACTGACTCAAAGTAGTTGACCAAGTTGAGCAAGCATGATCTACCCTTCACAAAACCAAACTGTGTAGGATCCAGAGTTTGGAGATTCCCTATATCCTTGTTTATTAGGTCCATGATGATGCGTTCCATAACTTTGCATATCAGAGTCATCAGGTTAATGGGGCAATAGTTCCCAGGGTCTGTAGTTGCTCCTCCCTTGTGGAGAGGGATGACTGTAGCAGTGTGCCTTTCGGTAGGGACAAAGCCTGAGGTGAGGCTGTGATTGAACAGGGCATGCAGGTGAGGTGCCAGTTCATGCTGTAGTTCATGTAGAACACAGCCGGGGATATTATCAGGTCCCTTAGAAGCTGTATTCTTGACTTTGGACAGTGCTGTTTTAACCTGTGCATCAATATTACTGAGTGCCTGGCAATCTACTGGTATTGTGATTGGTCCTTTGGGGGGAGATGGGTAAAGTTGGCACTGAATCTGTCAGCCAGTATATTGGCAATATCTGTTGGCTCGGTATAGGAGAACCATTGTGTAGTACCTCAGAGCAAATCTGGGTATTGCCGTGGAGATTCTTTACATAACTATAGAAGGCCTTGTGCTTCAGTTCTGTTTCATAGCTAGCTTTAGAGGATTTGATGAGGGATCTCAACCTTTTGTTGAGGCTGATAAGGGAGTTTTTCAGTCTTGGGACTTCACCTTATTCCACATCAGTTTCCTCCTTCTGTTGTAGAGTTTGTTTATGGCAGGGGACCACCAGATTGGCTTCCTTTTTTTGTGGAGAGCCTCTTGATTCTACTGGGTATGGTGAGATTCATGCATTTGTGTACATGTTCGTATAATGCACTGGTGTATGAGTCAGCAGTTATTCAACTATTCTCCATTTGCATGGGTGCCATGAAGTTAGACACCTTTGTTTTTAGGACCTCAAAGTTAGCTTTGGAGAAGTTTTTCATGGTGGTTACCTTTGTTGGGGTGGTGGGAGGGATGTGGATTTCCAAGGTGATTAGTTTGTGGTAGGATATGAGCAGGGAGGAGTTGACTACTGGTGTACAGTAATGGTCACCCATGTTAGTAATGACCAGGTCAAGGATGTTGCTACCTCTAGTGGGGTAAGAATGAGCTGATTCAGGGCATTGGAATTCATGAATTCCAGAAAGCGTTGGGCAATTGTATTGGTATATGAGTAGTTTTCCCAGTTAATGGAGGGGTATTTGAAGTTGCCCAGTATGAGAGTGTTAGGTTGGACCCTAATATTCTCCAGGATCCTTAGGAATGTGGAGTGTGAGTCTTGGGACATGGTTGGGGACCTATAGCAGGCTATGACCTGAATCTCTGTCTTACCCAATGTTAGCTGCACATGAAGTACCTCAGATGTGTTATGTTGTGCTACCAGTCTGGAGGTGTGTGCATCCTTTATGAATATGGAACACCACCTCCTTTGGAGCTTCGGCCCAATTTCTGGGGCTGAAAGGTGTGGAATGAGTTATAGCCTGGTAGTGCAGGGGTGCTTTCTGCTGCCTTGAACCAGGTCTCTGTTACAGCACAAATGTCAATGTTTTCCATTTTAAGGAGTGCTTTGGGTGACTGCATTTTGAGATTTAGATTTCTAGCGTTGAGCAGCATGACCCTCAGATTGCATTTGTTTGTAGCTGTTACAGTGGTAATTTGGTCTTTGGGACACTGCCTAAAAAAGGCACTATAGGGGTGGCAAGAGTCTTGGCCAGTATCCAGAAGCCCAGGGGTGACAGATGTAGGCCATGTCTACCAAAGCATCGAGGTCTGTCAATCATGTCGTCCCAGGCAGACAGATACTGGATCCCCTTAGAATGACACGAGAAACTTAGCCAATTGTTGAAATCAATCATTTCCTGCTTGCACTGTGGTATCATTCTGGGTGATGGTAGGCTGCTGCTCAGGGCTAGTGTCATACCTGCCTGGGCTACATAATCTGAGAGTTCCTCCATGTCTCTTTGCATGTAGTCTAGGGTGGTACATCTTAGGTCATTCACCCTCACATGTACAATGACGGGGTCATATTTGTACCTGTTGTTGAGGGACCTGAATGTGTGCATTATGTGGTGTATCCTGGGGCCTGACAGGCAGATAACTGTTACTTTCTCCTTAATGAACCTAGTGAGTGGGACATCAGTGTGCCTCACTATCGAGTCACCTATTACTAGTGTGTTGGGCATGCTGTTTTACCTTAGAGGTTTTGGCTGATTGGTACACTGTTTAGGAGAGTTGTTATGCAAAGCAACAGATTGTTTGGGCAAAAACATTTATATTGCACTGCTTATAGTTGTGTGAACATTAACATAGTTACATCCTTGTCATCATTTTGATATATTAGTTATTGCACATATATTTCCTATATATACATGTTTTGTTCAATAAATGCAGTCTGTACAAATAGCCATTATGTATCCACTGTCCTTGTTAAATGTTATTGCAACTCAACATATTAGCAACATTAATATCACATTTACTTCCCGTAGTTACAATGTTGCATTATGTCCTTCTCATATCCTTGTCAGTATGTCCATTTCTAGTTATGTCCATAGGGCAAGAATTGTGAAAAGGATTGATTATTATTATATCTATATAGAAGTATTTATGTTTAAAAATATCTGTCTGTGACATAATCACATTTGACTGCATTAAATGACTACATTTTCATGTCTGCACTATTACCATTGTATTCTGCATACATTCTCCTCATTTAACATCCCCTGCATCTTGACTCTTCTAACCAACTTGTCTTTACTTCATATAAGCTGTCCACATGTTTTTGCTTAATAAGTTTGCTGGCAGGCAAGCTGTTGTATTTACTTTGTGTGCTCATGATTCACTACTTTTCATGGTTGCCAACCCTACTGCTAGTGGCAAAAAGATGCTTGTAAATGCATAAGCATGGTTAGCAGCATGCATATCCAATGAGCACTGCGGTTCATCTTGCCAAAGCACTTAAATCATATAGGATTTCTGCAAAGGATACTCATTTGTTAATGAATCCTAGGTCAAATGTCTAACCATTTTGATGGAAGCACCTCCAAAGCTTGACTGTAATCATGTAAAAGAAATGGTCACAGTAATGTAGTTCAACTTATTGCTCTCGGACACATACGCAGAAACCTCCATGAAGCATATTGTGATTGTTATATAGTGATCATGTAACTGCTTCTGCTTTCACATACAAAATCTGCCTAACCTATGAGCACTTCATTACATCTCCACACTTTCTCTGAAAAATGTTGATGTTTGTTTGACTCAATGACTATAAAAGAACATACAGCCAAAACAATGTATTTTAACTTGGCGGCCTCAAATACATATACTGGAGCACAGCTGACAGGCCATGTCATTTTTTTTTTTTAATTGTTGGGTCTGAATTGTGTAAAAAAGCTTCAAGTATAAGCCATAGTTATCAAATAAGCTTTGTAAACTCTCCTGGTAAATTACTTGAGATAAAAAAAACAAGCAAAAACACAGTTATATTACCATGTCATATGTTGAGATATAAGCAAATCCTTTATTGACAGCTGCCAGCACCTTATACAAGTAAAAAGCAAAACTAACATGCATAGAATCAACCACAAATGTTATTAAATGCATATATAAAATACACAGAAAAAGTGCAAGAGTCAGATAATTTCTAACTAGTCATTACACTTAGATAAGACATGGTATATACTGCTCTATTTCCTTCCATCTTTCCATTTTAAAATGAATGACTTCATAGCATCTTGTAGCACAGTTCATGTCACATACATATATGTTGTTTTAGCCTGCACGCTCTTCAAAAATTATATTCTCAATACAAATGTTAGCTTGCACATAGCCATTCTGATTCCTTTTTGATTTAGTATGCCATTTTCTGTTTCCTGTTAATAATATACTATTTCTTTATAGTGTAAAAACACTGCATTTGGTTCACCAAACTTTCCATCTCTAGTGTTCATGAGGTGACTGGCCTGGGATTTTCCAAAGCATTTTTTTTGTAATCCTTTCATAGCTATTACATGAAAGTTCAGAAGAATACTTAAGGTGAAATGTAGTCTCACCAAAAGTAGTCTAAACATTTGTTCAACAGTGCAGAATATCCACTTAACTATTGAATACATATGCATAAATGTTTTGCACAGTCTGTTAAATCATTTAGACACAAGACTATTGTCAAATGTAAGACAAGCTATATATTAAAACTCTTATCCAGTGGGCGGGAAGAGAAATAGATTGCACGGCACACTCATTAATGCTAAAGGATACGCAGTTTCCAATTAGTGTCTTAAACAAAGGTAATGGCTGATAGTTACAACTGTTAGCTAGGATTGCAGGGCAGAGTTGGGAAGGATGATACAAAAATAACAACTGAAACTGTAGGAGTTTCATTTTCAAAGTAGTAAGTCATAGAAAGTGCAGAGAATTCATGCTTTGGTAATGCATAAAGATCACTCCTATGCAGAAGTATTGCAAGGATGCAAAAGATAAAATCAAAACAAACGTATTAGATTATGATCTTGGTCAATGGACGCAATAAGAGTTGCAAGTGATGCTGGGATAGGTTATGAGTCCCTCACAATTCTGAATTGTTTGAGTCTTTATACGTTTTCCTTCACTGTTTTAATACTTTACATTACCTGTTTTTGTCCACTTCTTTGGTTGAATTCCACATTTAATCCCTTGAAAAGTGCTTCAGCTAATCTGAGCAAAGCTATTATCTTACATTTGTTTTTTTAATGGTTAATAATTATCACAAGTTTGTATCTGCTGACATTAACAAATAAGCATGCAGTACCCCAATGGTATAGTTATACATGCAGTCCTTCTGACTAAAGAATGTACAATTTTGCTGAATATTAGTTTTATATTTTAGCAATAATACATGACTGGTTGTGGGCATCACTGGATTTACACATGGTCGGTGTGGATTGAACATGAGGGTGATAATATATAATATTAATATTTAAATATTGAAATCATTCCCATCTATATTAATTTTTAAAGTATTTAAAACTTTTCCCATTTTTTATTTCTTTTTACAATCCAAAAATAATGTTGTGCTATTTATTCATCATTATAATCAACACATGTTTTTCCTTAACTAGCTCATATTTGCATTCCCTTTTACTGGTAACCTATCCAATAAAATTTTCCACAAAACATCCTCTGCTTCGTAATTAATTTCAAACCTTTTTTTTTCCCCATAGGATCATAGGAGGGTGCGAGTAGGATAATGGCCCTGGAGCCCTTACAAGCCTAGCCAAGAGTTTATCCCCAAAAAGAAACCCCAGTCAGCACCTGTCACCCCTTTCAGTGAGGGACCTAGGTGGAACCCCTGGTATAAATTTGTGATTTCCCATCCACTCATCTAGGTTGCACTTGAGGAGGATCAGCGAGGTACTCTGTTTGACATGTATGGGAAGAATGTTCCAGAGACGGAGCAGCCTCTGGGAGACAAACCTGTCTCTCCAGTAGGTTTTGTTGATGTCGAATATTAGATTCAGAGCTTTCAAGCAGGTAATGCATGAGGACTTAGACTTACGGATATGGAGCATCTCTAGTAGCACAGGCTCTGAGACTGCCTTGTAGGCGAGACACAGATCACCTTTGAGCAATCTGTACAGTACCGAGTAGAATGATAGTGATTAGAACCTGTCCACATAGGACATGTGTTGGAGGCCATGGATTCTCTTTGTGAGGTATTTCTGTGGCCTTTTCAGTTGGTGCAGATGTTTGGAGAGGTACATACCAAATGGGGCATTATATGCAATTACTGGTCTAATGAGGGAGTATAGAGAGGTAATAACCTCCTTTTTTCTGGACGTAATCCCTTTTCTTATGAGATGAACCACGTAAAATGCTTTTCTGACCACTGTTGCTACATGATGGTCGAATGTGAGACTTTTATCAACCTGAGTACCCAGGTCTCTCACCACAGATTGTGTTTTCAGTGGGTTGCCATTGATGTGGTAATCAGTTGGGGCAGTGTCTCTGCCAGATATTATGATTATACATTTTTTTGCATTTAGCTTAAGGCCATGACTTTGGCACCAGTCATTAGTTGCTCTGAGACCCTCTTGCAATATGTTAACATAATTTGGGGAGTCAATGATAGCACCCAACTTTCAATCGTCCACAGACTTGGTCAGCCACAGGCCTTTTGTCTTTGCCTGGCCCTCTGAGAAGTAGATGCCATACAGTAGGGGTCCCAGGAGAGATCCCTGGGGAACTCCACTAGTTACAGGACTGCCAGCAGAGGTGGAGATGCCAATTTTGACTTTGAGGGTCCTGTCGGTGAGCCAGTTGGCCACCGACCTGATGAAATAGGGATTTACTCCAAGCTGTGTTAGCTTTTCGATGATGTCTGAGTGGGGGATTGTGTTAAAGGCCTTGACCAAGTCAAGGTAAGCTGTATGTACTTAATGTCTCTCATCCAGTGCCTTGGCAACAGTCTCAAAGAAGTCAACTAGGTTCAACAGGTGAAATCTTCCCTTGATGAATCCAAACTGGGTGGGGTCAGGTGCTTGGAGATTGCCTATGTCCTTGTTTATGAGATCCATAATAATATTCTCCATGGCTTTTGTAGATCAGACTTGTCAAGCTAGTGGGGCGATAGTTTCCAGAGTCAGTAGTGTCACCACATTTGTGCAAGGGGATGACAGTGATAGTTCTCCACTCTGCTGGAATGTTGTTGAATAAGGTGCTCAATGGCAAAGCCAGTTCTTGCTGGAGATGGTGCAGAATACAGCCTGGGATACTATCAGGTCCCATGGAAGCTGTGTTCTTTGCCTTGGGTAAGGCCTTTAACACTTGATCTATGGAGATGTGAGATGCAGTTCAAGTATCGAGGATGTCGAAAGGGCCTTTGGGGGGTGGGGGGATGAAGTTTGCTCTGAACCTATCTGCTAGCAGATTGGCTAAGTCAACAGGATCAGTATAAGTGACACTGTTAAGTACTAATTTGGAACAAACCTGGGCTTTTCCATGGAGGTTCCTGATGTAACTGAAGAAGGTTTTGTGGTTTCCCTTTGTTTCAGAGCCTAGTTCTGATTCACAATTGGTTTTGGAGGTTTTCACTAGTGATGTAATTTGCTTATTGAGGCTAAGAAGGGAGTTTTTCTGATTTGGAATGTGTTCCCTTTTACCCTTGGACAACAGTTTCTACCTTTTTTTGTAAAGCCTATTGATAGAGAATGTCCACCAGACAGGTTTGTGTTTCCTTGAGGAGCAGGTTTTAGTTCTATTGGGTATGGCTGAGTCCATGCAGTTGTACAGGTGCTTGTATACTGCATTGGCATACTGTTCAGCATAGTTGTCTGCATCTTCTGAGGGAAGCGGTGGTGTAAAGCTACAGATACCCTCCCTTAGGAGATTGTAGTCAGCGTTTGAGAAGTTTTAGCTTGATTAAGGCTGGATGGGGAGGGGGTTGGGCAGGATATAAACTTCAATTGAGAAAGTCCAATGATCTAATCTCACTTGGGAAGAACATACTGTGGGAGTGGTGCAGTGGTTGCCCATGCTGGTGAGAACCAATTTTTTCATGAGTATACCAGTCTGGTTTTCCAAAATTATATTACACCATTTTTTTCTTTTCTTTTCCCATCAATATCACTTACTTTTAAATTCTATAATTTAATTTTATTCCTGTATTCTTATTCTTCCTTTTTTCTTTTTTTTTTCCTGTATGTTTTTACACTTTCATATAACATCTCGCCTATCATTTCTTTTTCTCTTTCATTTAGCTATCTCATTACCCATAGTAAATGAATAGATGCTAACAACTTTTTTTAAATTCAAACCACCATCTTCTTTTTTTTTGTAATGCAAATCATCCTTCTCATTGGGCTCAGCCTTGTGTTCCAAATGAAACTAAAAAAAGCTTTAATAACTCTTCTCCCATTTGAGTCGAAAACACATATACCCCCTAGATATGCTATTTTTTTATTACATAAACATTATATATATATATATATATATATATATATATATATATATATATATATAGATAGATAGATAGATAGATAGATATGTATGTCTTTTTCCATAATGATAAATAAAAAAATGTTCATCAAGCCAACCTTTTTAATTGTTCCAATATCTCTTCATTGACTTATAATGCATTCATTCTCACCAAATTTCACTCTTAAAATCTTTATTTCTTTTCTTGTAAAATATATTGCATTTATTGTTTATCTCACCAATTTCCTTACACATCATTGTAGTTCATTGCATACTAGTATTTTTATCAGATTTTCAATCCTCATTACAGTTTCACTTATTCATCCCCATTTTTATTAGAGCTAAATTATCTGCATTAGTCATATATATTAGTAGTATAACTTCTGCTGTCTCCCACCTTGCTTCCCTCATTTCATACATATTCATACATACACATCCGTACTAATACATTCATTACTAATACAAATAAACACATACTCATTGGGAACCCCTGTTTTGCTCCTTTCTCAGTACTTATTTTTCCCATTCATCCATTTATCATAACCTGCACTCATGACTTTTATAACATTTCCTTATTGTAATATTTTTTCTCTAATACCATATGCCTCTAAAAACTGCTGGATTGCTTCATGACTTGGTTTATCAATGGCTTTAGCTATGCCCATGCTATGAGTTTTGCTTGTTTATTTTCTTTCAGTATTATCTCAACTATCTCTCTTCCTTTTACCTTATAGACCCCTTCTCCTAATACCTCATCCAATACATTCTTAATCCTTTTGTACTATTTTCTTACATATTTTATAATCAGTATTTCATAGGGTTATATGTCACCAATGCTTTATATCTTTTCTTTCATTCTTTTTCCATAAATATTTTATCACTCTGCCCCATCACATCTGCTTCCACTATACCTTCTTCTTCCATTTTATTTATATTAAGAAATGCTTTTATTTCTTTATTTATCCCTGTATAATACTTATAGCGTATACCATCCAATCCTGGTGCTGATTCACTCTTATATTTTTTATCATCTTCTCTCTTTCTTTTATTTTTATATCATTTTCTAATAATTCATTTGCTATTTCTGTTTTTTTTTCACTTTATATTCTTCTTGCCCATCTATTTTTTTTCATACATTTTCTTAAAAATGTCTCTTCTAACTCCATAATAATAATTTGTATTTTATATCTCCTTTACCATCTAAGATAGGGTTCATCCTTCCTTCTCTCATTTTTACTTCTTTTCTTAAATAAGGGAAACTCTCCTATTTCATTCTTTTTTTGCAGAACAAACTATTAGCTTATATGACATAAGTAAGCAAAAAAAAACCATCATTAAGGACTCATTAAGGAAAAAAAAAAAAAATCCCATCCCACCATCCATCCCAGTATAGTATCAGGGTGATCACTGGCTGCTACTGCTACTGCTTCTTGTTTCTTTTTTTTAGAGTCAGACAGTGTTGACTCTTTTGATACTATATTTAAAGGATATACCCATCTACTAACTTGTTTATCAGAGATACAATTAGACATTCATCAACATGAATACATCCTTATTACCTTGGATGTGAAAAATCTCTTTACCTCAATTCCCAATGATTTGGGCATTGAAGCCAAGAATATATTAGCGTTAGATAAGATCTTTTTTTCAGATGATAGACAGTTACTTGTATGTCAACTATTAGATGTGGTACTAAACAATAATGTATTCATGTTTTAAATGAGTATTATCTACAGATGGGGGGGGAATGTGGGCACCCGTGCACGCAAACACCTATTATTCAACCTGGTTGTTCTGGCCTGGGAGCGTCTTGCCTATTCACCCCACCCCTGTTTGCTCAGATAAAAATATATGTTTTGTTGTAGATATTATATTTGTATGTATGGGTAAAATACGGAGACTGTAACTTTTCCTTGTTCTGACTTCCACCTTGAGTACTTCCACACCTTTTCATCCTGGAATGCTCCTCAAATCAATTTTGGATGTGACACTAAACATTACTGAGGATCTACAATCTAGTTCTAACCAACTTATAGAAACAAACTGGGATGAATACACTTTTATTTTTATCTTTTGACAGTAGGTATGTTTTCCTGGCATTATCAAAGAGCCAATTCATCAGATTAAAAGACTAAGTAAAGATAAAGATTTACACACACAGCAGATCACTTAGAATTTTTATATTTAGGGAGGAGGTTAGAGAGGTTATGATCCAACAACTACCAGGAACAATGTGTTATCAGGACTACACTGAAAAAAAATCAGGACACCATTAATATTAAATTAAATACTCCAATGGACGTAAAATTTTGTACCTATAATTTTTGAATTTTAGCATTACTAATGATATTAAAAAGGTTTTATAATAATTGGAAAGTACTCACTATAGATCCTTTTTTTTGTTAAAACAACTATAGGGGACCACATTTTTTTTTGTTTAAAAAACAACGAACTTAAAACAGTTACTATATAATGAAATATATACCACTGAAATGCTCATCTCATCATTTAGCAAAAAGAACTTTACTTTTCTTGCTATAATTTGCAAATGATTAGCTATATCTCAGAAAAATAGAATTTAAACATCCTACTTTGGATTTCTAGTCTAGGTTCAGGTTCTATGCTAACTGCTGCACTAAGAACCTCATTACACCACCACAATTAAAACTGTCCAGCTTTTTATAGGCCTCACTAAAGAGATGCCTAAAAAAGATATTATGACCAAACATTTATGACATTCAGAAGAAACTAAGCATTAGCAAAACACATTTTGGACACACCTCATCTCATGACTGAGTTGTTTTTTGAGTTTAAGGTATAATTATACCTAAGAGAGAGATAATGATGGTTATTCTCTAAACAACAAAAACAAAAATGGATTAATTAGATGGATATTGCACACATACCTCCACAGTATTAACAATCAAGTTTCTATCAAATCGGTTTTTTTGGAAGCTAGATAGAACTTAGAATTGAATATATCATTGTTGGCCTGTATTCTAGATTCCAGTTTTAGTATTTTCCTATTTGTACCTTGTGTATATTGTCTTCTGTGTTGAACTCATTTTCCTTTTACAAATGTTTTAAAGTTTTCATAGTAACTTAGTAGTTTCATTTAATAGTTTTATTTATTAATATTTAAAACTACAGTTTTATTACATTACATCATGTTCACACTGTTTGTCTATATTTTTTATAAAATATCTTATAAAACATCATATTTATAATACTTCATTCATCACTCATTTGTTTATTTATTTATCTATGAAAGATGAATAACATACACACAGCATTTCGATGATAATTTTAAAAAAATTTTTAAATAATAATTTTTTATAACAGTTTTACACATTTTTATTACATCTTATAAAATAAAAAAAAAAACCACACACCACATACATATAATATTTCTATAATTTATATTGTTTTTATACATTTTTTTTTTTTTTCTATATATTTATTATAACTATAACTATATATATATATGTATATTTTTTGATATGATATTTAATATTTAACAACATTAATATTTGTTTAGATATATAATATTGATTATTTATTTATTTATTTACAAATATTCCACATACACTATATTTTATACTTCATAAAATCTATATTCCATATCTTGTTAGACTCATATTATTTTAAATATTTATGAACAATATCAAATTCATGATTTTGTTATAATAATTGAGTCTACTACTATACCTATAAATTTATCAAAGATTAACAATAAAATTTATTGTTATCATATTGTACTTACATTTTATTAAAACAGATATTTATTTATTTATTTATTTATTTATCTAACAAAAAATTTTTATAGAGCAATGTTTCATATATATGTCAATATTATTTTTGTTTTAAATGTGTTTTAGATGTGCTTTTCCACATTGAAATCAGGTAATTTAATCTAGTTATTATTTTTGAAACACTGGTCGTCAGCATCAACTTTTAGTGTTTACTTTTAGTGCTGACAACTAGCTGGAGAATGGTCCATGAACAATTCAGCCCTTCAAAAAAACTTGGGCTCTTTCTAAACGGCATGTAGTAACCAGAAATCGTTTAATTAGTCCTTTAATTGAAAAATCGCATGATTTGTTTGCTGTATAAATAGATGATTTGAATTTTATATGTATTGTCTGATGAAGCGTGGTGGTGACCACGCGAAAGCGCTTACAATAAATGTTTTTGGTGTTCGTATACTGGATTGCTTACTGCTTATTGAAAAAGTGAAGTTATTGCTCTTGATTTACTGACTTGCTGTTGCATTTCACATGAACTTTGAGTCTGGTTTGGACACATCAGGACTTTATACAGCTTCGTGGTGAGAGAGCCTGGTTATTTTCCTCAGCTTATATGACATCATTGTTACCTTTTTTCTATTGTTTTCCTGCGTATGTCCTTCTTTTCTCTTACTTTGTTACATCTTTTTCCATCTCTTTCTCATAGTTCTGTAACATGTCTTTATATTTCATTGTTTATTCTTTTCTCCATGTCTAAATTTATTTTATACTTCTGCTTATACACTACTTACCACTTTGCTCAGTTTCTAGAAAATGATCTCATTGTCATATGATATTTTCTTAAAATTTACTTCTGTCTTACTGTTTCATCCTCGTTTTTAAAATCTGCAGTTTATCTCTTTACACACTTTCCTTTCTTTATTATTTCTGTCTTTCCCTATCCTGGCCTATACTGCTGTATGATCTATAAACTGTGCCATATGTACACCTCCTGTTCTTTCTTTTTGAGCTTAGGGTGAATGACCCTAAGAGTAAAATTGGCATGGCAGAAGTTAGGTGCCTGAAATATGCAATAAGGACATGCATTATTAGACTGCAGAATGAGAAAGCAGAGCCAATAAAAGACTGGTGGGTACCTCAAACCAAAAGGCAAGACAGGGCCTTTTTGTGCTTGGCAGGGTTTTATAAAAAATTGGTGCCATATTCTCCCACAGGTGCATCTTGTCAGCAGCCCAACTAAGGGCAAACATGCCCTTGAAGAAAAAATGGCCTATAGAATTAGAGGCAGCTTTTTAGCAACTAAAGAAGATGTGGTTCTCTGAGACTTTAATGGCTCCCTATGATTTCACCACTTCATAGCCTGCACAGACACATCTGATGTATGCATGAGTACAATACTTTCCAAGAGGTGAGATGGAAAAGACCATCCTGTTTATTATTTAGGTCGAACACTGACTAGAAAAGAGGGAAAATGTTCTGCCATCAAACATCAATGCGTGTCTTTTAATTGGGCACTTCGGTCCTTATGATACTACCTGATAGGTAGGGAGTTCACCTTTGCCACTGACCAAACTCACTTACAGTGGGGTTACAAGCAAAAGAAGTGCAGTGTAAAGCCAGACAACTGAAACTTGTCATTATAGCCCTTCAACTCAGATGCACATTGGCTGTATGCCAACTACCCCCAATAGAAATGGTCAGTCCAGGGCATAAAGAACATTCAAGTTGTGTATGTGTGTGTGTGTGTGTGTGTGGGGCAAATATGACATCAAGTGTCAGGTTTCACCAATAAAAGATATGAATTTCAGTTTCAATATGCTGCATTAGTTAACATTATCTGTATCGGCTCGTTGTATAACTGATGCTCCTTTAAAAGGAATGCAAGATATCACTGGCAACTAAAAGAACGGCATCAGTGAATGGTATAAACCAATTAGAGGTGTGTAGCACAAATCAGAAGTCAGTGAAGTCAGAGGAAAATCCCAGGAGTCTGGAAGTATTTTGATTTTATTTTTATGTATTATGCTTTTGTTTACCTGGTTATGTCAGAATGGTTTAGTCAAAATACTTTTTTTCAGAGGAGGCCTGAGAAGAAAAGCTCCAATATATTACAAACATTTTTAAACAGACAGTCAGTAATTGTGTGAGCAGTCGTTAAGTAATTCACATTGACAATTACACTTTGCTAATTAAATGACATCTATATAAAATAAAGGCAAGTATTACAGGATTGAAGATGCATATGTATTTAGTAGAGTTTGAACACTGAGCATTTCTGGAGATATATTAGTGGATTTGTGAAATAGATAATAAATCTTGTGATTAGTACTTTGAAATTAATGGAAATGGACATGAGGAAAGGAACTTGGTATGGAAGAAATGTTAATATTGTAGTTAAGAGGTGAGGAATTAAGCAAATATATTTGGCTATTGATAAGATTATATTAGAAGTATAGAAGTGGAGTGGCAAGCAGTGTCACGTAAACTGCATATGTGACTCAGAAATGGTAGTGAAACTATTCAGGTATTGGTGAAAACTGGCTGTGGTGCATGCAATTCTGAGTGAAGAAAAATTGTTTGCTTGTTTGTGTAGCAAGCTGAAGATTACAGTGATATTTATCTTGGTGATATATAGGACTCCATCCTTTGATTTCACAGGCAAACTGTTTGCTGTGTTTTAAATCAGTTTGCATTCTGAATAGATTTTAGTGTGTAGTAGGATGTGGTTCCATATGTAAGCTACACTATTTGAATATAGAGATTCACATGCAGTACTAAATAATTTGGGGATTAGTGTTTTTTCTTTAGAGTATAAAATTGTATTGGGGGAGTAGTGTTGTATTACGTTGTTAAAAGCTGGGCAGTTTTCTGTCTTACAGAAAAGTCTGTGTAAGTGCTGTGATAGTTCTAACCTGTTTAATTCCCTGAGTGTGAAGCGTCCTGTTGTAAAATTATACCACAAAATTGGCTCTTTTATTGTAACAATGCTCAAGTTTGGATAGATGGGAGAAGTGAAGGTCAGTGAAGAGTTGAGCAGCACATAGGAGAGGTGGCAGTGAGAAAGTGGAGGTTATTCATCTTCTAGCCTTGTCAATGAGGTAGGTTTTTACTCTCTATAATGTGTCCAGTTTTTTTTAACTGTCATACATGGTAGTCACATTTGAACTTGTGGTCTATGATGATGTCAAGGAATTTTGTGCAGTTTACTTGTTTTATCATGGTATTACCTGCATAGGCAATAGTGAATAGTGTTGTTTTGGTAGAGATGCGTTTTGGTGTAAGTAGTGGTATTTTTTTTACAGTTTAGAAGTAGTTCTGAATTATTTAGCTGTGTTTTAAGAGATAAGAAGGATTGTTGTCTAATGTCTTGGAATTTAGAGAGAGCTTTGACAGAGCAGATTATGATCGAGTCATCAGAGTATTGAACTTGGGCAATATTTTTTTGTAGCAGGGTAGAGGTTATTGATGAATATGTTGAAAAGTATGGGGCCTATTATGCATGCTTGTGGACATCAATAGTTACTGGCAAGAAGGTGTTGAAATCATGTTTCCATTTTCCCTGCTTGTGCACTGTTTGAGAGGTAGCAGTAGAACCATTGTAATGAAGAGTTGGGAGGCCTTAAAGATGAGACTTTTGGCAAGAGTTTCTGGCTGAAGACAGTAGCCAAAGCTTTTGATAAGCCTAGGAAGTTGGTGGAGACTTGCTTCTAGTATTTCTGTGGGTGTTGGCAGTATTAACAAAACTCAACAAAGCAGTAGTTGTGCAGTGATGAGGATAGAAACCATGTCTGCTAGAGGGCAGAAGCTAGTTATATATTTGATATTTGAGAATATGCATATGAATTCACTTTTCTAATATTTTTGAAGGTGAAGATAACACGTGGACTACAGTTTAAAAGATCTGTATTGATTACACCCTTGTGCAATGAAATCATGAATAAATGTTTTCATAGTGAAGCGGAGTTTATGTTCATATATGGATTAATTTATCAGAATTGTGAGTGGATATGCAATTGACTTTGGTCCGATGTTAAGATATTTGCCAGGTAGCTTGTCAGAGGCAGTTGTAGCCTTTAATTTTGGAGGAATTTTTTAAATAGGATCTGTGGGAACAGGTTGGAAGGAGAAATGTTGGAAAGGGTTATTTGAATGATTATGAACATCAAGAGCTTGATTAGTCTCCTGGTTGGTTAATGACAGTACTTTCTATAGAAAGCAGGTATTGATTTGTTGGCTGTGGTATCAATTTGTTCTTGTTTGTTTGTTGTTGTCTGTGTAGCCTGTCCTGGACTGAACAATGTATTGACTGAGACACAGAACAGTTTTGGATTATTGGCAACAGCTTGAACAACCAACTATGTAAAACAAATCCAAAATAAACTACAAAACACAAACAATAATTTATTAACTAAGCACTTTCATCTACACAAAACTAGAACTTCATCCGAGTTGCACAGCTTTGAAATAAATTACATTATATACATTATTTAATCAGCACATAAACCATAAATAATTATATAATTAATTAATTAAATCTTAAAAACATTGCATTTTTTAGGTCTTCTTAAGTAAACATTAAATGTTAATCACTTCCCTGAGCCCTGGATATTTGTCAGCTCCAAATTTTGTCTACCATAAACTTTAATTTAATTATATTTTTATAATCTCCCTCCCTACTACTTCGATTAACAAATTGCAATTCAGAAAATAAGAATTTCTTATGTTCAGGAAATTCTCTGAAATATTTATGCAAAGCATTGTCTATTGTAGAATTTTTAATATAATTTACATGTTCTAAGATACATTTAGAAAACGTCCTAGACATCATACCTATACAGAAGGCAGCACATCCCTGACAAATGGCAGCATAGACTAACCCTTCTGTGATACAAGTACATTTTATATTTGCATAAACAGTAATATTTAGATGTTGAAATAGAATAAATTTAGTATTACTCATATATCGACAAGCCTTACAAGTACCACAGGCAAATGTCTCAAAATCTTTCTCAGTAACTATATTTTCTTTCCTTGAAATAAAAAACTTATCTCTATCCAAAATATTTTTCAGGGTATTGCTTTTCTTAAATACTATCTTAGGTTTTCCCCCACTACTTTAACTAGTTTTGGATTACCTCTTATAATCCAATTATTTTGGAGAATGGACCTTTATAAAGAATTATCTAATGACATATCAAAAACACAAGTAGTTATATGTGATAATTTTTTTTTGGTTTTATAATACTTATTTCTTAAGGAGACCCCCCCCCCAAAAAAAAATCAGGGAATAACCTTTGTCTCTCTCTTCTTTAAAACTTTTTCAATATTAAGATCTAAAATATGAGCCTTACACCTTTTTTCCAAAAACATATATTTAATAACATTAAATTCATCAAAGAATATCTCATCATCAGTGGTAAGCCTAGAGGCCCTAATAAACTGGCTTTTTAGAATATTTTCTTTGATATGAAGTGGATGATTACTATTACATGATAAATAATTATTTGCTACTATATCCTTCCTATATATGGAACTATACAATAACTGTGTTTCTTTCTTTATTCCTACATTAATGTTTAAAAAATGTACTGTTGACCTAAATCCACTTTTTACAAACTTTAAAAAAGTGGTAGTAGAATTCACCTCGTCTAACAAGTAATCATACTACTCAGTGGAACCCCCAATAACGAAAAAAAAAAAACAAATCATACAAACCTAAAATAATATTTAACATATTCATAATGTTGCAGTTGTGAGAGTAATTCACACTCCCACCATCCTAATACAAGATTTGCAAATGAAGGGGCCACTGCAGCTCTCATAGCTATTCCTTGTAATTGCTGATAATAATTGTTGTTAAAAATAAAAAAAATATATATTTAAAATGACATCCATGATTAGACACATTTTGTTAATTTGCACATTATTTCAATTTGTGTAATGTGTTAAAAGTGATCTAAAAAATCCAAACCTTCCATCACAGGAATAGATGTAAATAAGGATTGTACGTCTACAGTAAAAAAAGTATACTGTCTGTTGTCTACAGAAAATTGTTTTAACTTTCCCATAAAATCCCCAGAGTTGCCAATATAGCAACACAATCACTGTGCTAATGGGTTAATCATAAAATCTACATAAATAGACAAAGTTTCAGTAATAGACCCAACAGCAGAAACTCTCTCTCTCTCTCTCTTTCGGCTTTTCCCGGTTAGAGGTCGCCACAGTGGATCACCTTGTCTGCTCATGATTGGCAGTGGAGTTTTACGGTGTCGAGTTGCCAGCCCGATGCCCAATCTTCCATGGAAGACACACACATGCACGCACTCACGCCTAGGGCCAATTTTAGCATGTCCAAAGCACTTGCAGCATGTCATTGGGGATGTGGGAGGAAACCAGAGCACCTGGAGTAAACCCACACAACCACAGGGAGGACATGCAGACTCCGCACTGAAGGCACCCCAGCCAGCAGCAGAAACTATGGGTCTAAAAGGTGGATTGACACATTTATGTATGTTAGGAATCCCAAATAGAAATGCTATTTTTGGTTCCCCAACCAACAAAAATTCATAAGTTTTCAGATCAATATAGCCTTGTTTTAATAGTTCCAATATAACATTTTGTGTGTGTGTGTGTGTGTGTGTGTGTGTGTGTGTGTGTGTGTATATATATATATATATATATATATATATATATATATATAAGAAAATGCCAACGACAAAAAATAGCATCAACGGGACGACCACGGCTCCAAATGCAAAGTCCAAGAGCAGTTAACTGGATAAAAAGTACTGATATCTGATATACATCCAGAGTAGATATAAGAATCACAAAACTCAAACTGACAAACGTACGATTTAATCCACAAAAGTAAGCGCTTTCACCACAAGGGCTTCATCAGACTTACAAAGTACATTCAAGTCAACATTTAAATACCAGAAAAAATCAAGTACATGACATCACTTCCTTAATCCATTTAAAATGTCAAATAGAAATCAAATAAACAATGTCACTTCCTTAAAAAAAGTTCTAGCTAATCAAATAGATAAAATAAAATGCATGATTAAAAGATGCATTATTAAAAACGTAAATAACGATGTGTACACAAAATCAACCTATTACTAAACTAAGAATATGTAATAAACATCTATGCGGACATGTTCCTGCAACACTACATTCACACAAAATGATCTGTAAAATCATTGATAAATGCCCTTTACAAGTCAATTGATGGAAAATAGATATTATATAAAAGTGCAAATAGATACTTAGATACGGTAATGTACTAATATTATGAACATATCTAAGATTATAATCTGTGATACTTATACTCATATTAAGAATGACAAAATTGGGCAACTTAAGCATCCTAGGATAAAAACTCATATAGCTCAACTATATAATAACAAAGTTCATCCAGTCATGTGTCCAAAGAAAGACATAATTTCAAAAAGATTACAATCAATCAAAAACAGTAGTAAATATCGCAGCCCATACACAAAGAGAATGATAAAAAATTTTACGATGGCATAATATGCCTACGTACAGAATAATCTTTATGTACCCTACGTCTTCTATTAGATAGGATGGGCTTAAGTGGAACCTTTTCATTCAAGCCAGGATACCTATCTGCCCTAAATTTGATAATCCAGTCGACCTCACAGCGTTCGGTATAATTAATAACATTACCCCCACGAATACTGGGATGAATAACCTGTAGAACCGAAAATCTAAACTGATGTGAAGAATCGGTAGTTCCAATGTGTTTATATATATAAACTGTCAGTGTATATAGAAAAGGGTTACTGATTTATATGCATTTTCATTGATTAACATTTTTTTCAATAGATGAAATATATTCTTTAGTATATATAATTATGATACCCCTTATGGGGTACTTGGAAGGCTTGTTGATGCATGAATAATACTAAATTTATTATATTTCAACATCTAGATCTTACTTATTATGCAAATATGATATGTACTTGTATCACAGAAGGGTTATTCTATGCTGCTATTTGTCAGGGATGTGCTGCCTTCTGTATAGGTATGATGTCTAGGAAGTTTACTAAATGTATCTTAGCACATGTAAATGGTATTAAAAATGCAGAATAGAAAATTATTTTTATAAACATTTAGGAGGATTTCCTGACCATAAGAAATTCTTATTTTCTGGATTGCAGGGGAGGAGATTATAAAAATATGATTAAGCAAAAGGAAAGTTTACGGTGGATGAAATTAGGAGCTGACAAATATCCAGGGCTCAATGACGTGATTAATATTAAATATTTCTTTGAGGATAGAAGACCTAAGAAAATGCAATGTTTTTAAGATTTAATTAATGAATTATATAAACATTTATGGTTTATTTGTTAATTAAATAATGTGTATAATGTGAATTATTTCAGTTCTGTGTAACTCTGATGAAGTTCTAATTTTGTGTGGACGAAAGTGCTTAGTCAATAAATTATTTTCTGTGTTTTGTAGTTTATTTCTGCTAAGTTTGGTATTGCAGGACAGTTTTGAGGTTTGTCTATAATTTTATTGATGATTATCAATTGGTTTTGAGAAAGATGATATTATTATCTTACCATAATAGTTGTTGCAAGGCAAGATGGTGGTGAGATTTAGCAGTGAGTATTGTTGCAAATCATACTATCTTCTTGCAGCATGCAACAATCTCCAGATGTGTCTTGAATCACTCCTAAGATGATTACTTTCTGCTGAATGACATGATTTCCTTTCCTGGAAGCATACATTTCAACCTCTCAGCACAAGAGATCTGGACAAAGCCAGAAATAATGGGGGGATCAAAGGTGCAAGCATAGGGACAGATTTTAAATATTGCTCCTATAAACTTAGAAATTTGCTTGAATCACAAGTTTTAATCATTGTGTATTTTCTGTAGGATATAGAGTCTGAACTCAAATGATTGACATTATTTAGTGACTTCAATCTTCAATGATTTGCCAGAAAGCCAGACATGTTACGAAGAACAAATAAAAAATATCAGACAGAAATCTGGACATTCTGTGAAAATCGTGACAGTTGAAAGGCATGCCCCAAAGTAACATCTCTCTGTTTTATAAACAGCTCCAGGGACATGAAACATTTAAGCTGAATTGGAAATACATACAATAACAGGACAAGACACACAGCAAACCAGTTTGTTCTTCTTGCTGTTTTCTCCTCCCATTATACTCCACTTTGATCCTTTTATATCAAAAACAGTTTTTATGTCAGCAGACATAATCAGTACAGTAAATATTAATACACTAAAGCTGTGAAATTCATTAGAAGGACCCTTGAAAAACACAATATAGTAAACATTACAATGTGATTTAAGCTTACCTGTCTTTAAGTCTAGATACTATGTAACCATGCAATTATTTTAGTCAAATTTCGTAGAAATTTTCATTGTGAAAAAGCACATTCCTTTTGAGCCCATAATATAGTTAAATAGCCCAGAAGTAACATAATTAGATCTGCAAAGTCTAATAGTATTCATTTATGTTTTAATCCATCTGGGAATGTTTCAGCCACCACTGACCTTTGAATCAGTACAGAAATGTTCATTATCTAACTAATGGAAAGTGATACTATATATACATACATATTTATATATATATATATATATATATATATATATATATCCACACACACACACACACACACACACACACACACACACACACACACACACACACACACACACACACAAAAGCACACACACATGCACACACACACACACACACACTATAGATATATATATATATATATATATATATATATATATATATATATATATATATATGGTTCTACTTCATAACATTGAAATTTCATAACATTGAATTTTATAACACTGAGACCATAACATTGAAAATTCAAAACACTGCAAAGCCAAAACATTGAAAACTCAGAACATTGAAAGTGTGCTTCATAACATTAAAAATTACATTGCACAAATAAATAAGACCCCCTCCACATACAACACCTAACTCTGCAGGGGGACAAGCCCTCCTGCACCCCATTCCCCCTCATATATTAAATATACCAACTCCAAGATCGCACTACAGTGGAAAGAAGTTAATTTTCTAACCTTGGAAATTAACTTTTTTCCACTGTAGTGTGATCTTGGAGTTGGTATATTTAATTTATGGCGGGGGTGTGGGGGGCTATGACAGGGTGCAGGGAGGCTTGCCCCCCTGCAGAAATGTAGAATAAAGTGTGTTTGTTAGTTAGGTGTTGTTGTAGGTGAAGGGGATGTTATTTACATGTGCATTGTAGTTTTCAATGTTATGAAGCACACTTTCAATGTTCTGAGTTTTCAATGTTTTGGGTTTTCAGTGTTTTGGGATTTAGATGTTTTAGTCTCAATGTTATGAAATTCAATGTTATGAAATTTCATTGTTATGAAGTAGACCCATATATATATATATATATATATATATATATATAGATATATATATATAGATATATATAGATATATATAGATAGATATATAGATTCACTCCATAACACTGAAAGCTCAAAACACTGAAACTCAAACCACCGAAACCAAAACACTGAAACTTCAAAATCTTGAAAACTCAACACATTGAAACTCAAAGCACTGAAAACACATATCATACATATACTGAGTTTAAACAACATAAATCATAGCATTTTCCACCAGGTGTACGCAGAGGGCAAGCCCCCTTGCACCCCCCATGTGGGGGGCTGCGTCCCCCACACCCCCTGCTACTTATATATATCAACTCCAACATTGCACTTGTGAAGTACAATCCTGAAGTTGATATATATATAAGTAGCAGGAGATGAGGGGAGTGCAGCCCCCCAAATTGGGGGTGCAGGGGGACCTGCCCCCCAGCTTACACTTGGTGGAAGTGCTATGATTTATGTTGTTTAAAGTCAGTATATGTATGATATGTGTTTTCAGTGTTTTGAGTTTCAGTGTTTTGAATTTTCAGTGTTTTGATCTTCTATATTATGAAGTTTTCTCATTTTCAGTGTTTTGAGTTTTCAGTGTTATGAAGTGAATCTATATATATATATATATATATATATATATATATATATATATATATATATATATATATATATATATATATTGCCAAGACAGCATGGAATTTCTAGATTATGTTGTTACCTGTTGCAAATAGGTTCATAGGTACATAGATAAGTACTAGGCTAATGACCCCAGGAGAACTTTTTAAGCTTAGCCATACTTGAGAAATGTATCTGACAAGTTTTGATACTCCAAGATTACTTTAAAGTATATATGTAGGGTTGGCCATGGGCGGTCAAGCACTTATAGGATGGCTCTGTCTACTAGACATATAGGTGCCAGATCAGTTTAAATTTCTGATATTCCATCCACTCATCCAAGTGCCATTTGAATTTGTTTAGGAAAGTACTGTGATTCATATGGATGGGAAGCCTGTTCCAGAGAAGGGGTAGTCTCTGAGGCACATACCTGTCCTTCCAACATGTCTTATTTATGTTGCAGATGAAGTTTAGGTCCCTAGAGTTGGTAATTCTAATGCAATTTGTTTGGAAGGTGTGCAACAGGTCTATCAAAGAGGAATCAGAGGATGTTTCATAGGCCAGACAATGATTATCTCTCAGCAGTCTGTAGGAGACCCAGTACAGGAATAAGGCTTTGAGGCAGCCTGCGTAGGACATATTGTTTAGGCTATATGTATTTGTGAGGAACCTCTGTGGATGCTCCAGATGTTGCATATGCTTGATCAGCTACATACTAAAGGAGGTACTGTACTCAAAGAGTGGGCTAATTAGGACCGCATACAGTGGAACAATGACATCCTTTGATACAGATGTCATTACCATGATTATAAGTTGTGCAATAGACAATGATTTCCTTACTACCATAAACACATGATTTTCAAAGGCCAGGTTATTGTCTACAAGTGTTTCCAAATACCTGACTACTGGATCTACTTTTTAGGGTGCATTATCAATTTGATAGTTGCCAGAGGTAACAATCTTCCCAAATGGTACTCATGCATTTGTTGGTGTTGAGTTTAGAAAGGTGGTTCTGGCACCAGCTATTAGTCTGTGTCAGTCCTTCTTGAACAATATGCATCACTGGGGGATTATGTGACTGTGTCTAGTTTGCAGCCATCTGTAGAACTGGTCAGCTGGTGGCTCTTGATGTTGACCTTGACTTCAGAGAAGTAGACACCAAAAAGAAGCAGCCCCAGCACAGAGACTTGAGAAATTCTGGTAGTGACTCGCCTTTTGTGGAAGTAGATTCCCCTGCCCTAACTTCTTGTGACCTATCTGTGAGCCAGCTGGCTATCCAGCATGTGCCTCAGAAGTTTACACCTGAATTTATGACTTTGTCTACAATCTGCAACAAGGAAGGCAATATGTACCCTTTTGCCCTCAGTTACTAAATGCCAGTTTTCCAACATGTGCCAAAAAATCTTTAAATGTTTTCACATTCCAGATCCTTTTAGGCATATTCATGTCTACACATGTAGTAAAGTCACATCCCACATGGTGTTTAAGATTTTTACTTCTTGTTTATAGAAGTCATCACCATTGGCAGACTGGACTGTAAATACCAAAAGACAAAACCTCATCCTCCTATAAATCAGTTATTAAGACTGATACCTGTATTTATGCAGAAACAAATCTAAGATGGGGTAAACGGGGGCAGCCACACTGGACTGTTTTAATCTGTAGTAGGTATAAAAAAATCAAGGTGTAAGAGGGTGCAACTGTCAGATTTCTGAACGATGATATGGAAATGCTGGTTTTGTGGTCAGAAGTCAGGAATGAAGCAAATTACTTGCTTCAGCACTTTGTGGTATAATTTAGAGCAAACTATCTGCTGCAGATGTAACCACCAGTTTAGTGATCAGTGTGCTACAGTTTTTTTTACAGCTTTACAGTTTGTTCCTTAGGACCTTGGAGATAATTGAAGAACACCATGTGGAGAGTGGACTTTTTTTTTTGCTCCTCAGTTTAGAGTTGAGGGGGTGCCAGCTCGGGGATTGGCTTCAGGGGCTAGATGAGCCAGCTATGGCTCTGTATGTATTAATCACTACATGTCAGTGATACCATCTAGATCATGACAGTGTCCTCAATATTAATAAAACCAACTATAGTTTCTAGTTCTATACTGTGCATAAATACATTATTATCTCACATCTCTATGTGATATATCAGTATCCAGTTTCTCAAATAATTCCTATATCAAACTTTCTGTCACAAATTGTGAGCCCTAATTCTGCTGAAACTGTCAAATTTGCTAGTGGAATTGGTGCATTTTCCTGTACCCCTGTAATGCTCTTATATGGCTTTTCCTCCATTGTTCTAAAAATGCCAGCAACAAGCAGAAAGACCATATATAAACCAAAACTTCAATAAATAACACCTTAAACCTCCTTCGAAAGAGCCCCATGAGATGTAAGCAAATGAACTCTTAAGATCAGGCCTATCCATTAATCATAATTTAATTTGAAGGAGGATAATATATTTAATTTTTTAACATGCACCAGACATTTGCTCCACAGGTAGGGAGACTTTTGGGCAATGAACATATTTCTCCAAAAACTCTTATTTATGTTGCAATATAAGCTGAGAATTTGCCATCTTTCTGAGATGGAGAAGATCTAGTAAAATGGGGTCTTTAATTTCCCAAAAGGCAAACTAGAAATCTCCACAAAGGAGTCTGCATAAGATGGAAAAATAGTGAAAGGCATTTTAATCTACCTGGATAATAATAATTTTATATTCTGCACAGTATACTAATATTCATTTTTCTAACCAACAATGACCTTAATATCATTACTACCCCATAGCTCCTATTGCCAACTGGAGATATTACAACTGGTGTGTACCATGAATGTGACCCTTGGGTGGGGGTGTCTTCTTATTTATTCATTTATTTTTTTAAATTCTCCAAGTCTTTTGGGTTTCTGATACCTTGATGGGAATGGACCCCATTCCTAAGTCAAAGTATGATTAACGTTTAGGAAATTAGTATTGTTTTGATTTTTGATGTTAGCCAGAAGTGCTCTTTGCAGTACCTGCAATGTTACATGTATCGCTAACATATCTAATTATGAATGTAACATATCTTTTGTAAGACCCGTTGCTGCTACTACTATTGGAACTGTCTGGGTATCCTTCTTCCACATTGCTCTCATTTCCTCCTGCAAATCCTGATATTTTATGACTTTGTGTCTCTGTACATAAGACCCTGTAATCGCTGGGCAGAGGAATTTCACTGATCAATACTACTTTTGTCTTCTTTTCATGGACCACTATATTTGGTTTTCTCGCATCTATTTTTTGAACTGCTGCTAATGGATGATCCCATGTGATATAAACTTTATCATTTTCTATAATGGTTTTTGGCTCATGTTTCCAGTGCTTTTCATTTACTTCAATATTATAGTGTTTACACAATCTCCAAAGCAACAGTCTAGCCACATTATTATGTCTTCCAGTATACAGTCCTTCTGCCATTGGTATATCAAAGCCAGCAACACGATGTGCAACTGTTTCCAATTCTGTTTTACAAAACCTGCATTTGCCTGTTTCTCCCCACATGCTCAATGGATTTTGTAAACTAACATGTATGTAGTCCTCTATTTCGGCCACCAATATTAATCTTTCATCTTTTGGTTTAAATTCACCTCTCCTTAACCATTCCTGTGTTTGAACCTGATCAACATGAGGTTGTTCCAATAATTCTCTATACTTGCAACTATATTTATACATTTTACACATTCCTTGCCTTATTTGATCCTACACCTTATATTCTTTCTTTTGTTTTTTGACACATTCAGTTGCTGCCTGATTTTTATCTACTTCTGATTTGATTTCCATTCCCACATGACACCGATATGCTTCTGTTAAACTATGCAGGGAAGTCATCTTAGACTTATTCTCCTCATGTTTCTCCTCATATATATGATTAGTATACTAATATCTGTTTTTTCTAACCGACAATGACCTCATTATCCTTACTACCCCATCGATTCCATTGCCACTGGAGATATCACAACGGGTGTGTATCATAAATGTGACCCTTGGCTGGGAAGGGCGGCTTTCTATTAGTTTTTAATTTCTCAAAGTTTTTTGGGTTTCTGATACCATGACACAAAAGGATCCCATGTCTAAGTCTTTCCACGGTGTGGAAAACCTCATGGTAACAAAGGCTATGCAACAGACATTTGATTAAGGCTTGTGGGAACTGTAGAGTCATCACACTGAGACTAACTGATGTTTTCCTTGCATGGAATATTTTCCTTGATCTGTTGGGTAGTGAGATGTGAGTCAGCATCTAGTAGTGCCACAAGATAGCCCCAACTACACAGTGATGCACTCCTTCTTTGCCCAGACCAGTCTGCCCCTCTTTCCAGTGGCTCTGATATTCACCAGATTGTGAGATCTAGGGGTGCTACAGCATGCACCCTAAATCATGTGAGTAAAACAAAGGTAAGCCAGAATAGCCAAGCCATTTCATTTTTCCCCTTTCAGCACCTGCAGACCCAGGATTCTACTCAAACCCATGTCATCAGTGGCATAATATGGGCTTCATCCCACTGTGGTACGGAACCAGTTATTGCAACGTACATTAAATTAGAAAACAACAATAAATTAGAAAACGCTACTTGCCCTGCTGTAGCAATCAAGAAACCATAACTGGTATAGCATGACAATTAGGAGTAACAGATAAAAAAGATACTAGAGTGTACTTAACTAACCTGTGTTTCCATGAATCATGTTTTGTTACTTTCCAAGTCAGAAACTAAAAAAAGTTGTTTTAGGTACATCACAATATACTAGATTAGCAACTTTTAAGAATCATGACATAAGTGCGCAGTAAACATTTCAGAAAACATTAAGTGTCATGGCATGGTAAGTAGTAAACATTTTAGTAAACATTAAGTGTCATGGCATGGTAAGTAGTAAACATTTTAGTAAACATTACGTGTCATGGCATGCTGAGCAGTAAACATTTTTGCAAACATTAAGAGTCATGGCATGGTAAGTAGTAAACATTCCAGAAAACATTAAGTATCATGGTATGATGAACAGTAAACATTTTAATAAACATTGAGTCATGGCATGGTGAGAAGTGAACATTTTAGTAAACTGCTAATCAGTAAACATTTTAGCAAATATCATGCCATGGCATTTTGAGTAGTAAACATGGAGGGAGGGTATGTAAAAAGATTCCCCGATGCTGATGTGCTGCACTAATTATGCCACAGATGTTTTGTTTAGATATATCCTAATGTTGCTTATCCTTGCATTTGGACTGGCATAACACTGGCATGCCATACAAAAGGTCAAGTAAAAAATTATTGCAGCTACATCAATGGCAGTAATGCCAATAGCTGTGCAAAGGGTAGTCACTTGACGAATGTGACAGAAGCATGGTGATAACATGTCTAAGGCTATATGAATTAATTTGCCTAATGAAACTCTTCATAGCTGCAACATGGGCACTGTGAACAGACCACAGAGATCCAGAACAGCAAAGTTCCAACGTATTCATCATATAAATGAGAAGGAGAGGGTGGGGGTGGGAAAGCTAGAAATGTGGCAGCAGCAATCAGAGAAAGACACAGAAGGGTAACCTGAAGTAAAGCAAAGTGGGAAGAAGAAGGGCACATTTCTTTTTGATACAGATACCCATTTTCCATTTTTGAAAAAGAAAAGGGGACAGTAGCAATGAGCATGTATGGGGGGGGGGGGAATAGAGAAGGCAGCAGAGGCAGACAAACATAAAATACAGACTGAGGTTGAAAGGGAAGGAATGGATACAAAAGGGTGAGCAACAGTAGAGAATGCAGGTAGAGAGAGGGAAGACAATTGGTGATTGAGAGGAACAGACTTGAAGCAGCTTACAGAGAATGCTACACAAGGAAGTGGAACACCATGATGGGGGTTGGAGCATGGTACACAGGACCTGTTTGACTAGTCCAGAGGAGAACCCACCCAGGTGTCAGCCACCTCAGTGTCACTGACATAATAATAAGGATATGTTCTAAGTTCCCAATGTATAAGTCCAGCTGCTGAGTCACATCAAATGCAACCAGTCTCTGTATTTAATTTTGAGTGATCCAGGGCAAATGCTGTCGGTTACTGTCAGAAGAGGAGCTTCTGACCCTAACTGGTGGCCAGCAGTAAACCCTCCAAGTCACCATCCACAAAGTGATCTTTATCACCCTGCAGAAAGGCAGGAATAGCAACTGCTGGCTGCTGCAAATCCAGGTGGTTACTACCACTCCAGATCCTACATTATAGCTGAATTTGTAGAAAGAGGAAACAGAATGGGGAAAAATACATCATATCGGTGCACATACATATGACAATTTGCATTTCAGTTTTACGTGATTGACAACTCCATGCTATGCATGCCTGCTGTATGGACAGTGGGTCTATATTAGATAATTGAACTTCTGAAAGTTCAACTGTCATATGGTTGACACCATATGATTGAACTTTCAAAAGTTTGAATATCTAATAAAAAAAAAATAAATAAACAACACAAAACACCTACCTGAATATTTTAAGTAAGGGAGTAAGCCCCCATGCTCCGCCCATGTGGGGAGCTGTGCCCTCCACACCCCCTGCTCTTTAATTATACCAACTCCGAGATCGCACTACAGTGCAGGAAAGGGAAATCTTCCCATTCAGTGCTGTACGGAGATCTCCGTTACAACGTTCGAACATTCAAAAATCCAGTCATATGATGTCGAGCATATGACACTCGAAATTTTGAATGTTCGAATATTCATTATAGACCATGGACAGCCTATCACTTCTCAGACAAGCCTCTTGGTTTAAGATAATCCCCTCTGCCACTGTAAATATATAAAAATACAATGGTGAGTACTATTTGACCCTGCTGAGAGAAGACAAGGACAACAACAATATTCAGAACATACAATGCAAAACCTATGCACTGTGCTTACTAAAAAAATTCTCTCTTTTTCTTCTTAACCTGTGCCTTCCATTGGCAGAGCTGTTCAAGGTGGCATCTCACTTGGTCACTATAGCACTATATTTGTGCCTGCACTGCTCATCATAACAGGTAATTCCAGTGGTTTCACTAACTGCCCTGGCAAGCTGGTGTCAGGCTTCAAATTTATAGAAGGGACCATCACAATGACCAAACAGAAACACCCTGTAATCCTTGTGAATCTCACAGAAGCAGAGTCTAGGCTGCACCAATTAGAAGACCTATTAAACTCAACATCTGAAGTGTCCATATTCACTTAACAGATCTGAAGAAGGAGGAAAATGGCTCGTGCACACATCTATATGTCATGGACACCATGTGACATGCATCATCAGGTAAAAAGGATGCATAATGGAAAGTACCACTTATAACAGAAAGGTGGCAGTATGAATTTCCCAGGGCCCTCGCATGCATGTTCTGTGTATATGACCTACTAGCCTAGGAAAAGACAGGAATGGTCATGGCTGTGCTTACTGAGAGTGGTAAACCTATGGCAGCAAATCAGAAACAAACATTTAAATTCACCATCTTATGTAGCATATTTTGTAGTAAAATATGGAATAACTAGTCACCATCCCCACAAGAGGAGATACCATACTTGATCTCATCATCACGAACATGGGAGCACAATGTTCAACACCGGAGGTGTACCCCTCACTGGTGAGATCAGACCTCCTCATCCCACCCCCACCTGAAATAAAAAGACCACAGTAAAGAAGCTGAATCACTTACAAATGCCTTCTACCAGCACCTGCAGGACTGCATGGATAAGGCAATCCCAAGCAAAACAAAGACTAGTCTGGTGGACCCCAGCCATAAACAAACTCTACAACAAAAGGAGGAAGCTACTACAAGATAGAGCAAAATCCTTAAAAGGTAAGACACCCTTGATCACTATAAGTAAAAACTAAGAGCTCTCATAAAATCATCCAAAGCAAATTTCAGAGAAAAATAGCTAAAGACTCAAAAGACAATCGTAAGGCCTAAGATTACTGATCCTACAGACATTGCCAACATACTGGCTGACAGGTTCAGTGCAAGCAAAAACACAGCATCCATGGGACCTGATGGTGTCCCCGCTGTGTGCTCCATGAACTCAATGAGGAATTAAACCCACAGCTAGGACAGCTGTTTAATCAAAGTCTTACCTCTGGCTTGACAAGCCTTATCTGCAAAAAAGACATAGGGAATTTGCAGACTTTGGATCAACCAGTGGTTTTTTCAAAAAGGCAGATCATGCCTTTTAAACTTAGTTGACTTTTAAACAGTCACCAAAGCCATTGATGAGGGAAAGACAGTCCATACAGCCTACCTATCATTGAAAACTCATCAGCTTAAATGTCAACCCATACATCACAAGATGGGTTGCAAACTGAGAACCCACAGGGTCAGAGTTGCTGGCGCCATGTCAGACTCAAAGCCTGTCGATATCCTTCAGAAGGGTCTCACAGAAAAAAGTTAAATGCCAAAAAAATAGGTGGCAATCCACTGAGCACAGAAGAAGTTATCAGGGACCTGGGGACCCAGGTTGATAGTAGTCTGTCATTCGACACCCATGTAGCTAAAGTAGTTAGGAAGACCTTCTACATTGCCCACCTTATCATGAAGGATTCTCATCTAGTCAAGGGAGGTCATAGTCTCCCTTTACTCATCACTCATCAGACCAATGATTGAGGCAGCTGGAGAGGCCACAAAGTTCCTCACCAAAAGGATAAAGGGTCTCAAAAATCTGTCCTATGCTGCCCGACTGAAAGAACTCCAGCGTCAAACCCAGATTTGATGAATATGCTTCACCTCAAAAATCTAGATCCATCAGAGCCCTATTAATAGGACATGCTGGAGGGATAGATTCATCACCCAAAGACTCCTATGCTGTGGAACAAAGGCAGTGGCCTTGTTCAAGAGAAATCTTGACCAATGGATGGGAACCTATGAACCTATGAAAAATACAGTCACCATACTGCAGAAGACTGCATTACACCAAGCAACTTAGAAATAGGAATTCTGGAAATAAGAATTTGTACTGCCAAATATGTGTACTGAAAGCAGGCAAGGTAACTAGCAATGTTCCTCAGAACTGAAGTGTGCACACGTAGGTGCATGGAAGCAACAAGGATAAATGCTGAATAATGGGTAGGTGAAACAACATAGCCCATTAGTGTGACAGGTTAGCGAATGGATGTGGGAAGAAGACTCACCAAACACAGAACAGAGAACAAGACCATAACAGAGTACTGTCCTACTGTGGGGCTCAACTTGACAGGGAACAGACTACAAGGACATAACAGGTTGCTGACTTTCTTTGCGGTGACCACATTGTAGCATATACAGTACATACAGACTGCAATACATACTAGTGGGAAACCAGGCATCCTGTACATAAAATACACCATTTCTATCAACATAATGCTGCAAGAAGATGGGCAGTGGTAACATGCCTATCACAGCTGTCAACATGGCACAAGGTATGAATGGTGAGAGTACATTAACAGACAAGTATATGGCCAACAAAATGACGAAGGGGACACTGTTGAGACTTTAGGGGTCTGCCAAGAATTGTCATGTGTGCACATTCTTTGTAACCCACATGATTACAACTGTTTACATCTTTTTATGGGTTCAAGAAAATGGCATGGCTGGAAAAGTTCACCACATAGGAGACAGAGGTGTTACTGCAAGCCCAACTGACAAATAGCATGTGTGTCTTTGACAATGTTGAAGCAGAAAAGGCTTTTTGAAACCACTTATGGCAAGGAGTTGCCCAGGACATTAATTTTGTGGATGATCATGAGAGGAATGCTGCATAGGTGCATTACAGAGTTGCAGATGTGCTACAATATGCAAAAGCTAAGACACAGAGCACCATCAAGGACAGGTGCAAAACAGGAGATGGACAAGCAACAGGTATGAGACTGAAAGAGGTTGAAGATATCCTGATAACCATGTCCAAGCAAAGGAGAGAACCGTCATACTTGGCAGTGGCTTGGATATGAGAGTTGGGCTGGTTGTGACTGCCCTAGTGTCTATAGGTGATGCACCCGTTTAGTCTTAGAATGTTTCATTGCTGTTGCACTCTGATCCACACATCTGAAAGGGTTATTCACCAGTAAATGTATGGATTTCGATTTTCTAGATATATCAGGGCTGCATCTATGACAACCTGGCCTACAAGTATGTATACATGTGCCCATATGATATTTGCATAAATAGCATGTGCCAATATGTGTGCCACAGGCAGGGGACAGTGATGTATATGTTCCAGCACTTCCCTAGGTATATTATCTTTATTTTTTCACAGGTTCCATTGATGGAGAGGCCAGCACAACAGGCTGGTGCATGTCTAATATCTGCAGGTCAGCACTGGCTGATGGCACTGGCACCATGCACATGGCACAGTCTGATGATACAGTGGCATTCTTATCAATGCTAAGATCAGTGAGTATATACACACACACACACACACACACACACACACACACACACACACACACACACACACACACACACACACACACACATACAGGCATCCCTCACATATCCAATGCTGTTGGATAGGCAGGCTCAACCCGTAGCATCACCTGTGTTTATTGCTTGAATTCCTGGACACATTAGCTCCACTCAAGCTACACAAGGGTTACCATCATAAACAGCATCAGTGAGCTTTATTGCCTCTGCGATACTCACACCCACAATAGGAGACAGATGCATTTAGGTAGCTGTTACCACCATGGTCATTCCCCCTTTCAATGAAACAGATGTGCAGATCTGTAATTCAGTCACAGACAGCAACAATAAGTACCATAACAGAGATTGTGGGTGTACTACATGTCTTACTTGAAGAAGGCAAACTACTGCAGGGACTGTCAGTTGACTTCCAGTACCTGCACAGTGACACAACATACCATGACCTGCAGCAAGCATGCTGCTGAGGGCAATGATGGTTCAGTTGCTAGCCATTACCACACCCTCAGGATATTGGGCCAATATCCACCTGTCCATGCAAAGCTCTGGATATGCAGTGGATGGTCACAGGTCAGGTTTTAGTAAATGGCAGACACTGTTCCAGCCACTGCATTACTGTCAAACCTGGGTATAGTTGCTTCCACTACTAGTCATGGGCACTCCCATGGTCATGGCCACTGTTCAACTGGGTCCAATGCAGGGATATCTCATTAGGCCATACACTTGTGGTCCTGGAGTTCCATGCTGTCTCTATCCCTGTTGGCCAAATAAGTGTGAGCCCTACTTATGGCTGTTCTCAAGGTCAGGGATGCTTTCCATCTATTGCTTCCATCTATTGAAGTAACAGGGAGATACCTCTACATGCTCACAAAGTGCTACACTATTCCTTGCACAGGATAAATCCAGCTGTAAACTTATAATATATGTTACATCTGGCCAGTGGTCATGACATGAAACCAACACCCAGCACTGGAAGATATGATCCCTGACTCCCCCAATCTGCTATTCACTTGTGTGGCAAGCACATCCACCTCCCACAAGCCTTGCACATATGGTATTATTGTCAGTTGCAAACTGGGAAGACTATGCCTTTCCCATCTCTCTGGATTGTGTGTGTAAGGTAGCATGGTCAGTCAATGCACTGTTGTGTAAAGCATTAGTGTGTTAATGTGGGCATCAGTTTTATTTTTTATGGGCCATATTTTTGAACCAGGTAACACTTTTTTGTCAGTGTCTCAATGTATTGTACTTGCATCTCACCTTCCATGCCATACCTCAGCAGCTGGTTGATTGTACTTGCATCTCACCTTCCATGCCATACCTCAGCAGCTGGTTCATTTAAGAACTCCTTACTTTTCTCTTCTGTTCTGCCACAGGTCTGTTAGGCAGTTCTGCAGATTTCAAACCAATAAATTGCTATTTTCCCATGATTTAGCTACTTGCATATTACCACACTGTATAACATGACACACACCATGAAAAGGTAACTGCAGATCTCAAATCTGCATTGCAGTTTACTACCAGATGTATGCAACCAGAAGAAGAAAGCCTTCAGAAGTCTAAACATAACGATGTTCTGTGTCTGAGACAGCTTGGTGTTGTACACCATCTCTGCCAAAAGTCTGAGGGCTTCAGATGGTGGTCATCAGTTATAGTTACAGGACATATCCTGCTTCATATGCAACATACAAAAGTGGACTCCATTATGAGTGGCCTACTGCCCACATCATATTCAAGACTTGTTAGGTGACAGCTAAAGGACCAGGTAGAAAATCACCCAAGAAGAAACACTGGTACAGGTTGAATGTGTGCCGTGTCACATGTGTGAATCATAGGAACTGTCTGGATGATGTAAATTGCATATAATACCCTGAATTGCACACCAAGTGGCAGCTGATGAATTGAAAACCCTTCTGGTTGATAAACTGGACTCTGTGTGGAGGAGATGAGGCACTGAAGTCCCCAGGATCTCATGGAAATAGGCTGTAATGAAGAATGTTCCCATAATGGTAGATGCCTTCTCCGCTGTCCATGGAAAATATTTATGCTCCTCCACATGCTGCAGCATCACTTCAAGGGACTGATGTATAACTCATGAGGCTGATGCCTGCAAAACTTTAGTTGAGGAAACTAATTCAGATTCATAGTTTGCTTTGTAGGACTTCACAAGAAGTCTTATTTGCTTGTTTAAGCTGAGCAGGGAGTGTTTCCAGTTTAGGGCTCACTCCCTCTTACTCTTAGACAGCAACCTCTTCCTCTTGTTGTAATGTTAATGGCAGTTGTCCACCAGGCAGGTTTGCTCTTCCCTAAGGAGCCTGTTTTGGTTCTATTAGGTACGGCCGAGTCAATGCAGTTATGCAGGTGTTTGTATAAAGCATTGGTGTAGAACTCTGCATAGTTGCCAATTCCATCAGAGAGAAGGTGCAGTGAAGCTATTTATACCATCCCATAAGAGATTATAATCTGCTTTGGAAAAGTTTTACTTTATGGTCAGATCTCACCAGGGAAGACCTCACAGTGGGGGTACTACAGTGGTCTCCCATATTGGTAAGCATTAGATCCAGGATGTTGGCACCCCTTGTGGGGGTATCAACCAGCTGGTCCAGGGCATTGGAGTTAATGAAGTCAAGGAACCTTTGGGCAAGTGACTTTGAGCACAAATAATTTACCCAGTCAATGGATGGGTAGTTAAAGTCACCCACAACCATGGTATTCAGTTGTATCTTGATAAAGTCAAGTAGATACAAATAGGCGTAGTGGGTGTCTTGACTCATGGAGGGGTTCTGTAGCTGGCAATGACTTGAACAGGTGTCCTACCAACAGTTAATTGCACCTGAAGTATCTTCAGGGAGTCATACTGTTTAACAAATGTCTAGGTTTATTTATCTTTAATGAATATTGATACATTGCCGTCTTTGGTTTTCATGAATCCAGTTTGTGGTCTGAACATGTGGAAGGAGGTGGAACCAGGTATGGCTGAGGTGCTGTCCACTGCCTTGAACCAGGTCTCTGTGACTGCAAAAATATCTGTGTCTTCCAAGGTGATGACTGCTTCCAGTGAGTGCAGTTTCATGTTAAGACTCGTAGCATTTAGCAGTATTACCTTGAGGTTGTTTTTAGATGGAGTTTTACGTCAGGAATTTTGTCCTTGAGACACTGCCTAAAAATGGCACTATGGGGGTGGCAAGAGCCTTAGCCAGTAGCCAAAATCCCATGGGGTGACAGATGAAGACCATCTCTGGCAAAGTATCAAGGTCTGCCAATCATGTCATCCCAGGCTGACAGATACTGGATCCTGGATCCCCTTAGAATGACACCAGAAACTAAGCCAATTATTGAAGTCAATCATTTTCTGCTTACAGTGAGGCATCATCCTAGGTGAAGGTAAAATGCTGCTTAAGGCTAGGGACATATCTGCCTGAGACATATAATCCAAAAGCTCAGTCATGTCTCTCTACATATAAGTCTAGAGAGGGATGTCTAAAGTCATTCACAACAACATGGACTATGACGGAGTCATAACAGTACCTGTTGTTGAGAGACTTGAGTGCATGTGTGATGTGGTGGATCTTAGCACCTGACAGACAGCTGACCATGACCTTTTCCTTATCTAGCCTGGTGAGAGGGACATCATTGTGTCTCAAAATGGAATTGGCTATGACTAATATGTTTGGTTTTGTGTTTTGCCTTAAGGGCTTGACAGATGAGACACTGGTGCGTGTGTATTGCGTTCTGTGTTGAAAGTATTATGTGTAGCGTGCTTGTGTTTGGGAGGTCTCTGGTGTTTAGGTATGTTTTTGGTGAGGACCTCCACATATGTAGGTATGTGTGATATGTGTTTGGGTGGAGTAGGAGTTGAGGTGTGCATTCTGACAACCCACTCATTGTCATATGTACTGGCTGGTGTGTGAGATAGCATGGATTCAAGGTTCTTAATATAGTAGGGCCCAGATATGCCAACCTTGTTTTAGGGTGGTGGGATTTGGAAATCCTACCCAATGTTCCATATTTTGGTAATATTCTTTTTTTACGAGGTTTGCAGATGATTTGTCTTTTATTGCTAGGGTTGAAGATTTTCATGTTCAGGAATTTGTAGATGCTTTGAGTCAAAGTACTTTTTTTTTAAAGTCTGTTGTAGACAAAGTAGGTACAAAGGTGTCTTTTTAGATGTTAACATTATTTGGGACACTATTAGTAAAAGGTTTCTCAGCACCATACATAGGAAGGTTAGATTTTGTAACAGTTCTGTTCATTACAAAAGTGGGCATCCGAACTTTAATAAAAGTAATGTCCCCAGAGGACAGTTAATAAGAGCATCTCATATGATGGTTGACATTTTTGCTTTCCTGTCAGAATTAGAGTCTATAAAGGGTCTTTTTTCTGACAGGGGGTATCCTTTAGAGATACTTTGTAATGCAGCAGATGAAGTTACCAGTAGAAGGTATAAGGGCTTTCCTCCTATTTTAACACATGGTTTTCACAAGAAAAAGGTTGTAGTGGGACAGTTAGATAATGTTAACAACAGAACTAGTGACGGTCCCAGGTATGCTTTAGAGATGAGTGTAGATAGTCACGCTCTAAGTAGAATTATCTGTGATAACTGGAAGGTCATTGCAGGTAATCCAGATGTAACCAAAGTTTTGGGAGACAGTCCATCTTTTGTTTACAAAAAGAATAGAAGTATAAAACAACTATTGGAGTCTAATAGAAGTCATTCTGGTGCCAGGGATACTGTTGGGAGTGGTGGGGGGATGTTCAAATGCTCTGGTTGTAGGGTTGTAGATTTATTTTTGAAGGACCCATCATTTCCTTAGGCCATGTGGATAGAACTTTTATGGTCCCAGGCTGGGTAAATTGTAATACTGTAGGTATAGTTTATATTGCCTAATGTTCTGCATGTCCACTAGGAGTTTAAAAAAAAAGAATTTTGGAGCATGAGTATGCCATTAAAACAAAAAATTCCAACAATTCTCTGTTCAAGCACTCTATTGCTTGTGTTAACTGGAAATTTTTACTTTTTCTGTGTTGGAGGTGGTTACGCAGGACATAAGTGGAGGCAACTTTAAAAATCTTGTGGCTCAGAGGGAAGCTGAGTGGCAATTTAGGCTGGCCTCCTATATTTCCCCAGGTCTTAATGACTCTGTGAACATTAAGTGTTTTTGAAACAACAGTAAAGTTACTATTAATAAATATTAGTTTTGGTTGCTTCCTACAGCACTAGTTTATTGTTTTTTTAATCAACAAAGTTTTGAATACTGAAACAGTTTATCTGCTTGCATTTTATTTTGTTCTATGGCTTTTAATCAGCATTTAAGTATGATGTAATCAGTTTTAAAGAGAGTGATGTGCTGACTGGCTGGTGTTAATTGTTTGTATTATTTAAATGTTTAACTGACTGAGTTCTTATGTTTAGTTTCTGAAGAAGTCTGTTAGACGAATAGCAAATATTAAATTTTGACTGTGCTAAAAACTACTTATTGGAGTCCACCTGGTGCATCATTTGGTGTTTTTTGCTTCTTGGTTTTGTCTTTGCACCTTTGTCTGGTACTGCTGTGTTTTTTAGTTTATTTTTCCAAAGGTATTTTACTTTGGAAAAAAAACACAATTTTTATAATTGTATTAGACTAGTTCAGTAAGATTAACTAATCTTTTATCGTCTTTCATGTGGAACAACAAATCTTCTACATTAAGCCTTAAAAAATTGATGGACCCAAAGTCCAGGGATGCCTAAAAGTTGTTAACTTCAAGCATGACTACTTTACTAATCAATTCCTAAACTTGTTACTCAGTGTTATAATTCCAGTAAATCACTTGGATAAAAGTGTTAAGATTAATAGCATTGGATTTAGATATTAATCTATTAGCTATTAATTTCTAGGTGAAACGTACATTTATTTCCACAAATTTTCCTCACTGACTAAATACTTCATTATGTGAATGAACACATGGCTACTATGAGTTTAAATTATGTCAGGCATTTCTTGAAAATCACTACATCACTACAGACAAAACATCTCTACACCTCATACATTCCTTAGACCACATGACTTGGTCATTGGTGGGATATTAAATAATGAAATAGTATCAACACCTTTGCACCTGAGACATAATGCCCTATATTCATATTACAGTTGATAGAAAGGTATCTGTTTAAGATGATACAATCAGGGCTATTAGTATCAGACTCAAGCATCATACCTCATTTATTTATAACAGTGTGCAATTGTAATTATTAGACAGATTATCTATTATTAGAAGGTTTGAAATTAGACTAGAAGAAAATATGTCTTACTGAATGAAGGTTTCTTTCTTTTTTAAAGTTGTGCCATCAGAATCTATATTTCATAATATTTTCAGTTCTTGTCATAAACAAGCACCACTTGGTTATTTATCTTCTCCTCTGTACTCACTTTGTTCCATAAAGATGGATATGTTTTGCATGTGATTTTGGCCTATTCCAAAATGGTCATAATCTGGGCAGCACCTCTTACACACAGAAAGAGGTTAAAATCTTGAAATGATTTTGTAATTGGAGACTGTGTTTAAATGCTCTGATTTCTACTGTTAAACTGGAAAGGAATGTGTTTAAATTTTTTGCTTCTAACCTAGAATAAAATCAGGTTATCAAAGTGATCATATGAGAGAAAAACTAGAATTGTTTCATCACAAAGGTTTTATACTCATGGAATATTTCATCAAGATTTACTAGAGCTACTGAGAAATATTTCAATCTGTGGAAAAAAATATACAATATTTGTATCCTTATGTGAGGTTTATGATCTCTTTTGTTGCTATTTAATGAATATTCTCACACTGTAAACAACCAAGAAGAAAAATACAGCCAAGCCACTAAGAACAATGAGATCAAAGATGTTACTCCTTTATTATGCAATAGGTTTGGTGCTTTCATTCACAACAATTTGAACTTCATCAGAGCAATGTTAACCCCTCTTTCACTCATTTTAAAGCAAGCCCTCAGTCATGTGACTACTTTCATTGAATTGACGATTGTCAATATTTAAACAACCCTTCAAAACATAAAACAACTTGTAACACTAAAATATAATAATGTCATATTTACAACACATTCTAACCAAGATATCACATAACATAATGGCTGAGTATTAAAATAGGTACTAGGGAACAACTGTCATTCAAACCCGGATATAGTGTTGTGTTTAACTTGATCTGCCACTGGGTTTCTTTAACATTGAGGTGTTTATCAGTGACCTTACCCTGCATGTGCATTTTAATGGACTCAAAAACAAAAAAAACTTCAAATTGTGGGAATTACATTTGGAAATGTAAAATATGCTCATACATGCGATCCTTAAGTCTCCTGGAGCTTTTTCCCCACATAAAAACATGGCTACTCAATACACTGGGCCCCATATATCACATTAGTAGTGTTACAATTGTAATAATCTTTACTCATGTATGTTATATTCTGAATAGTAATGTAATCACCTGTCAAGATGTGCTTACATTGCCTACAGTCTCCACACTTGTAGGTGCCTGTTTTGTTCCTCCTTCATGGTTATGGAATGAGCCTCTAGATATTTGGTTACTATTTATCTATGACTTTTATTGTTTTTCAGTTCAAAAGCTCTATAAAATATGTCTATTGAAATAAATAATAATAGTTTACAACCAAGAGCTTGAACATGTTAGAATCATAGCTTATTGTCTTACTCCCAGCATGTATTTGAAGATGGCTATAATACTGTCACAGATGCATGCAGTGTAAATGATATGTAAATTATATGTTTTTTATAAAGAGTGGGAAAAGACTCTAAATTGGTTTCTATGAATTGACATGAAAATATAACTTTTGCCATTCGGCCAATAAATACAACTAGTTAAATTTCAGTAATGCATGTTTTGAGAAGGAATAGTGAGATTGCATCAAAATTATCTTTCACTTCGCAGGTAAATATGTGACTGGCAACTTTGAAACCAGAAATCCATAAAACAAAAACTGGTCTACATTCATTCTCACTTTTACTCTTAATCAAATAATTAATCTTTGGCTTACGACTGTTTCAGCTGACATTGTAATCACATGATATTCTTCTTCAAAAAGCTGGAATGTCCTGTCATTCAGCCAGAAAGGTCAAGGAATGATTTATGATAGTCTTTGCCTTTGGATGTAAAACAAAATATATAATTTAATATATATATATATATATATATATATATATATATATATATATATATATATATATATATATATATATAAGGGAATGAAGGAAGACTTGCTTTAATGTATTTTATCCTTTTGTGTATATATCATTGTAATGTATTAATGTTTTATGTCTCCCTTTAATGTATTAATAAAGGGTTGGCATCTTGTGCCATTGGCAATATTTTATCAACCACGGAATCTCAATGAGATGATGCCAATTGCAGTGATCATTTCAGAGTCAACAAAATCTGATTTCAGTTTTAAAAAATACACTTATGAGAAGCATTTGAAACAGGAACCATGAACAATTATCAAGAATGGTGACATTTTTATCACATGGAATTACTCATTACTAACAGTTCATAAAATAGATGCAAGACAACCAGATATATTAGTGCAAGGAAAAAAAGGCAGATATAGCATTACTCACTGAACTTGCTACACCCAGTGATTGCAATGTCATATGTACGGAGAGACCCAAACTCATAACATACTAGACTTTGCAAGCAGAAATGAGAGCACAGTGGAAGAAAGATACCCAGAGAGTCCCAGTAGTAGCAGGAGCAACAGGACTAATAAGAAATAATTTACAATCGTACTTACGAATGCTACAATACATGTACCTCTCAACCTCTCAGCATGTGAAATCTAGACACAGCCAAAAATAATTGGGGACAAATGCCCACAAGTAGGGACAGATTTTAAATATTGCTCTTATAAATTGAGAAAACTGATAGGATAACAGGCTTTGTATTACAGCCAAGTGCCCCTCCAGGTGTTTCTTCAGTTACCTCCAACTGTACCTCTAGGCATCAAATATTGCTTGTTCATATTTGCGTTAATCATTCCAAAAGCATCTTAGATACAAGGTATCAGAGTAGTTTAACTTGAAACATACATGATGGCAGACACAATTGTATTGATATTTGACCTCTGTCAATTAGAATTTGCTAGCAGGGTAAGGTGATGACTTCATTTTTTAAAGGCTTAAGCCACACCCACTGGGAGTTAAAGGTACATACTCAAAAACAGCTGTACTAGACAGAATAAGTTAATATGCATTTTCTGAAGGATATGAAGTCTGAAACTGAAATGTGTATCATTATTTAGAGACTTCAAGCCTAAGTGATGTGTCAGAAAGCCACACATTTTATGAGGAATAGACAAAAAATGCCAGGAAAAAATGTGGACATTCTGTGAAACTCCGGACAGTTGAGAGGTATGCATGTAACCCCATATGAAATGCAGGATGAGGCTATGCTGAATATATTGCATGTACTGGTAAGAATACACTTGGCTAACAAGAAAGACTGAAACAATGCTGATTTTCTGAACTTCAATCATACCCTAACTTAGGAATATGGTCCATTACTATCATGGTACTAGAAGCCAAAAGGACTTGAAGAAATTAAACTGGGAGAAAAAAAAAGAAAAATATACTTATACACCCAAGCGCACACACACACACACACACACACACACACATATATATATATATATATATATATATATATATATATATATATATATATATACATATAAAATGGGTCCCGTACACATGATCGAAATTCCAAAAAGCTGAATTCCATGTGGCCAAGACCATATGGGAAGATTTCCATCTTCTGCACTGTAGTGTGATCTCGGAGTTGGTATACTTAAATTGCCCCCTGGCTAGAAACATGTAGGTAAGTTTTTTTTTTTAACGACGTTCAAAATTCCAAAAGTCGATCATACGGTCTCGGCCATATGGGAATTGGCTTTCTGGAATTTTGATCATCTATAGTAGACCCATATAAATATATATGTATATATATATATATATATATCTATATATATATATATATATATATATATATATATATACATACATACGCACAGTTGGTAGGCTGGTGAAATGGTAGTTGGTGATTAGTTGATTAGTTGATTAGTGCAGGTGCATATGTATATATAATGCATGTGTGTGTGTGTGTGTGTGTGTGTGTGTGTGTGTGTGTGTGTGTGTGTGTGTGTGTGTGTGTGTGTATATGCTCTATTGACTAGGGTGGGTAGGAACCGGTGTTGGTGTGAGACTGCTGTGAGAGAATATATGAGTTTGTTTTACTCAATAGGACAATGGGAGACTGGAGTTTCATTTGAAAGAATAAGTAAATCAAACAGGTTAAGTACACCTTCACTTAGATTTGCAGATGGAGGAATCAGGGTATCTTATCACTGAATGCTTAGCTGTCTTCCTCGTTGAAATTTTGTAAACTTAAGTGAATGGAGACTCATAGGCAACATCAGACCAGATACTTTAAGGATCTGGGCTATTCTAAAAGTTGACCATTGAGAGTCAGTATGTGTCTATTAATAACATGACAAAAAAGGTTAAGTGTTTATGTACAATTTGCTACATTCTTGATCTTCTTCCATTTTTTAGCCCAGTATCCTGATGAGACCTTCATCATCATCACCATCAGCCTTGCCTTTTCCCATTTCTACATTAGCACATGGTGCTGCATTAACTGTTGTTACCTCTCTCACTTCATTGTTACTCACTTACATCCTTCGTCAGTCATACCTGACTGTTGCTGGTTTTCTCTAAAGCAGTCCATCCATTTGTTTGGCTGGATGACCTCATCTCCTCTTGCCTTCTTGCTGTCTCTTCCAGTTCATTTTTATCAAATTGCCTTCTGCTTTCTTGCAGATGTGACTGAACCACCATAATCTGTTTTCTTGTCCTTCACTACAGCTGGTACCACTTTTTCTTCTGGTCAGTTGTCGTCATTTCCTTCTCTGTCCCACAGTGTGCACCCCACTCCTTACTGCAGGTACTTGCTGCCCATTCCCTCAAACTTCCTAAGCAGCTCAGTTCAAACTACACAAGTGTCTCTGTCATACAGCAGCATTGGTAGCACCACTGTTTTGTACACCTTACGTTTTACCTTATTTAGCAGTCTTCTGTCACAAATTACCCCTTGCCACTTTATGCCACTTGGCTCCTGCACCTCTGATTCTAGCTTTGATCTATTCATTCAGAATTCCACTCCCTTTAACCACACATCCCAGATACTTAAATCTATTAACTTGCTCCATTATTTCCCCTTCAGCCATAACATGTAGTTTATTCTGGCATCTTTTAATTCTTTTTGCTGCTGTGACCATAGTCTTGTTTGCACTTAGTCACATGCCTTCAGTTTTGCATTGCACTTCCCTGTCATTTGCTGAAGTTCTTGTTGAGATCCTGCTTGAAGTGGTGTATCTTCTGTATGCAGTACAAGTGTTGATCTGTCCCCCCTGACCTGTTTGCTAATGCAGTCCATCACCAGTATGTCCAGGAGGGGGCTCAGAGTTGAGCCCTGTTGCACACCAACGCTGACTAGAATCCTGTGTGTGAGTCTGAACACTGGTCATGTTTGCATCATTGGATATTTGTACAGTGCTTACTAATTCCACCAATGTTGTGAGAAATTCAGACCAATTGCAAGACTGCCTAACTCACCTTTCATGGGACTTCATGATATGTTTTCTCCAAAACTAGTAACATCCGTCTGGATTCTTTCCCCATATACAACTGTGATCTGAATGCAAACTGTTCATCTCCCATCTTACTTTCTAGTCCTCCTCGACATATTCATTTATCAGTCACTGTCTCCAGTACTTCCATGCCTGTGTGACAGGAGTTTGATACTTCTGTACCTCCTACAGGTGTGAATGTCTCCTTTATTTTTGCAAACTGGCACTAGAATGGTTATTCTCCAGTCACCCCGGCTATACTTTTCTCTCTATACCACAATGAATAGTTAAAGGAGCCACCCACCCCCAAATGTACCCACTATCTTAATCATATGTGCCAGCATCTGAGCCTGCTGCTTTCCCTGAATTTATAGGATTGAATCTTGTTTTTCCTTGTATGTTGTAGGCTGTAAATGAGGGGCAGTACAACTTCTGTAGAATTTTCTTAATTCAAAAGCTTTTCAAATTACCTTCCATATTCCTTTGATGTCTTTGGGACTGATGAGCAGATTATTGCTGTTTAACCTTCTATTATTTTCTTGCAACCTGATAGAGCTTGTTTTTTTAGCAATCTGCTGTGTCATTTCAAAGAACATGGTAAAGTTTTACTGATGACTAATTCTTTGCCATTGTGAGTGTCATTTTAACCTTTGCTAGCCAACCAGTGTGCCCTCTTAACTTGATCCATCTTTTCTATCTTCCTTTAGATAATGTCATAGACGTCTGCGTTCCAACACCAGTTTTCCTTATATAGCTTAGTCCATACATGGCTCACCTGCAAACGTGTTGTATAACCTTCACAGGTGTGGTTTTAAGATGTTATTATTCTTCTTCTTTCCTCTTATTCCTGAAGTGCTACGTCCCTGAGTATTTCCTTGAATTCTTGTGGTTACACTCCGTAACAGCCACATCTTCATTATAGTCTTCATTGATCTTAGATCTGTCTCTGGGTACTGCTTTCAGCTGACTGGTCACCAGTGGCTTATGTTTTTTTCTTACTACGATAAGGTCTTCCTGAGTTGCATGTAGTCCAGTCATACTCCCAACCTTGTGGCTGTTTTTTTATACCACAGCTGTAGAGTATGTCAAGATTATGAAGATTGCACTCTCTTTATGCTGGAGTTAGATTGCCATGAGTTTGTCATTACTTTTTTTTTCTCATCAGAATTCATATACTATCTTCAGTCTGTCTTCCCCTTGAGCAGTAGACTCTGCATCTCAAACCAAGTAACTTTGCTGCCCCGCCCTTCCACCTTGTCTCTTGGGTATATGAAATGTCCAGGCTTCTCCTTATCCCCTTACACATTTCCAAGTTGAACTCTGTCAGTGAACCTAGAACCACTGTAACAAACTTTTGATCAGTTTTGGCAAGTTGATTGGATTCATGCCCAACTTTCACGTAACAGAGTGATTCCAAGTAAGCCAGGCTAGGCAAATAGACTTTGTCTGGGTTTTATGGTAGGCACACGCTGGCCAGTAGTGGTATGTAGACTATTAATGTGGGTCCCTGTTATAGGATGGATTGTAAACTCATTAACAATCGCATTCAGATTCCTCTTTTTGGCAACATTTAAATAATGTGATGAAAGAACATAGAGCCTATGTTGGCACACACACACACACACACACACACACACACACACACACACACACACACACACACACACACACACACACACACACACACACACACACACACACACACACACACACACACACACACACACACACACACACACACACACACACGCATACATATATATATATATATATATATATGTGTGTGTGTGTGTGTGTGTGTGTGTGTGTGTGTGTGTGTGTGTGTGTGTGTGTGTGTGTGTGTGTGTGTGTGTGTGTGTGTGTGTGTAAAAATAAGTGCATGTGCATGTATGTATATGGTGTTGCATAGTAGAATGTATCTGCTTTTGCCTCATATTTTGGTATGCTTCTTGTCAAAAATTTTTTTAGTAAATCATTGAAGATTGCCTTTAGGAAATAATGGCAGACATTTGAGTTTTATACTTGTATGAACCTTGTAAACTTGTTTTTTTTCATATTAGTGAGGATTGCATTTGGTAAATAATGACAGATGTCTGGATTTTAGATTTAATAGCATTCAGAAAAAAAACATGCCAATGTGAAGCATGTTATTCTAGCAACTTTCTAAAATGTAAGGGTGCATTTGTTCCTGTTTTTAGTCCTTTGTCCCTCATTAATATTTTTCCTTGAATCTAGAGCTCAGGTATTGAGAAGCATGGGTGCAGGGGATTTAAAGTGGGCTGCATACTGTATTCTTATGGCAGTCAGCTCAGGAGATGCATTCCTTTGTTCCATTATTTATCATACGTCTGCGATGTATAGTCACAGTTATACCATTGGCTGTAATTAATGTTCACGCCTGCGCATGTTTGCATGTGTGTGCATGTGCATATTTGTGAGCATCTATGTGCGAGTGTGTGTGTGTGTGTGTGTGTGTGTGTGTGTGTGTGTGTGTGTGTGTGTGTGTGTGTGTGTGTGTGTGCGCATGTTTACGTGTGGAATATATGTATTTATGTATGTGGGGGGGGGCATAGATGCTCTCAACTGTCCCTGTTTTTTGTCCTTGATTATTTTTTAGCTTTTTATTTTATTCTTGAACTATGAAGTTGCAAGATATGAGGGGAGGCAGGTGCATTGCTTTGCACACTATATTCTGACAGCATTGAGCAGAGATGATGCATTCCTGTATGGCAGTTATTTATATTTGTATGTATGTATGCGTTCATTTCATCTCAATCAAAGTTCTGAGGTATATACTCAAAAATTATGTGAGTTGCCTTTGATGAAATGCCCTTGCCTGTGGGTAAGTGGTTGCAGTGTATCTAAAACCTGGCCATCATCCTTTTTTATTTTTCATCATAAACATCAGCCTTCTGCACAAGAAGTGACTGTGCTGATCTGGCAGGTTGAGAGCTGTAGCAAACGATCATTGACACAGTGGTACTGTGGGCAGAGTTGTTGTCTCACAGTGCTTGGTTCTCTGGTTGTGTTTTCTGGCTGCGTTGTCTGCACATAAACCCTGTGTTTGTATAGATTTTAACCAGGTGCTCTAGTTTCTTCCCCATAACCCTCAACTGTAAAATATATGTCTGTGGCAGTTTGTGGTTTTACTTTATCCCAATCATAACACAAGATGGTTACACAGAAGGGAGCATTTTTTTTTTGAGGGGTAAGGAGGCAGGATCTTTTTTCAGATAGAATTTTAGAGCTTTGCAAGTATTTAGCCTCTCAGTTTATAGGGAACTATTGTTTTGTTAGCTTTAAACATTTAGCTTTAGGTACACCTTAGTTTTTTCTTGCAATAAAAAATAAGACTGAGTTTCTTTCCTTAGTCATGATTTTTATTCAGGCCATCGCTGGATTAAAAGGTTGTTAACAATAAAAAAAAAAAAAAACTCTTTGATGCACCTCAGAACATATATCTGCTTAGTGACCCCAAGCCCCTGGCTTTGGTAAGTTACTTCCTCCTACTTATTTCAGTGGACTTTTGGCCAGTTAAGATGTGTTAAAAACTGGATGAAAAAGGTAAAAAGTAACACAGAGTTCTTTGTCAAGGGCTGCATTTAATCAAAGGCTGGCCTTACTGGTTGCATTCAGACATCTGAGATGAATATCAATAAAGTGGCCATAAAGAATGGGTATTGAGACACTCAGTGGATAAAGTGAATAACCCCATATGCTGTTTGATCTCAGGTAATGGTCATTGACCTGCCATAACAGAGACTCACTTCACTCAAGAGATCAGGATCAGATTTTGTACCTTGTGTCTGTGAGAGAAAGACCTTAATCATTGCGGCACCATTTGTCTCCTGAGTGAACAAGATGCCTTTGATTTTATGAGTAGTTTTTCACCCCTCACTTTTCACCACCCTAATTTTCATCATCGTTTTTGTTACTCTCATCCTTCCACACTTTTATCCAGACCAGCTTTCTCCATTTTCAGACTTGATTATTCTCATTATATAGGGATGGATTGTGTTTCTTTATTATTTACACCTTCAGAGTCAACAACACCTCCATACAGTTTCTAATGGTATTTTGTAACAAATTGAATTTGTCTCTCCACCTAGTTTGTTTTATTTTTTCAGTGATAAATGACTTTAACTGAAGAAACAACAATATAGGTGGAGGTGTATCCATCTTCATTAAAACCAAATACACTTTGAGACTGGTCAAACAGCACAACTGTCTCAAACTACTCCATGTCCATTTAACAATTGGGAAAGTGCCATACCACATCATTGCTAGCTATAGACCCCCCCACCATGAACCAGGATAACCACACTGCCTACCTCAATTTACTGGAATCCATCGCCAAAGAGCCCAACACCTTAGTCATGGGAGATATCAACTATCCTTCCATAGGCTGGGGACATACGTGAGCAAAAACATGCTCACCAAGAGGTTCCTGGACTTTGTTAACACAAATGTTCTGGAACAAATTGTCTGCACCCCCACTAGGTGCTGTAATGCTCTGAACATAGTACTTACCAACATGGGCGGGGGGGGTTACTGCACCTCCCCATGCATGATGCCCTCCCTGGTTAAATCAGATGGCAAATCAGTCTTGTTTGAAGTAACTACTGGAACTGATACCTTCACTGGAACAAAAAGTATAAAAAACTTCACAAAGCTAACTACAGTGTATTAAGTGATGGTATAAAAAGCTTCATACCACCCACAATCACAGATACCAGTGATCACTATGTAGATGTATACGCATATGCCTTAAGAGACTGTATAAACTGCACTGTACCTGACTAGATCAAAACCAGGTCTTTCCATAAAAAAGCCACCGTGGTGGGCTTCAAGTATAAACAGATTATATAACAAGAGGAAGAAACTGTTGTCCAAAAGCAAGAGGGATATCACTCTGCAGAGGAACAGTCCCCTCCTAAGTCTAAACAGGAAAATCAGAAATCTTGTAAAGTCTTCTAAAGCAAATTACAAAGCTAAAATTGCATCCCTAGCCATCAAAAGGCATTCTTTAATCACATCTGAAGTCTAAAAGGGAATGCCCAGCTATGTGTCAAACTGGTTGTCAATGGGATCACTCATACTACACTGGAAGATATCGCCAACTTACTAACTGACAGATTCAGAACAAATTTCACCCCTCTATCCCCACCTACATAAACCAAAGCATACTTGACACCAGTTCTTTGCCTGGTATCTCTAGAAAACAGATCATCTCTGTGCTCACCAAAGCTAAAAACATGACCTGAATGGGACCAGATAATATCACAGGTTGTTTACTAAACCATCCAAAACAAGAACTAGTGGACCCACCTGGCATTCTCTTTAATCATAACTTAAGAACTGTCTATGTGCCTGCAGAATGGAGAGCAGCAACAATAATTCCCCTGCACAGAGGGAGGCTTTAACTAACCCTGAGAACTACAGACCCGTTAGTCTAACCAGCCTCATCTGCAAGGCCATGGAGAGAATTATCATGCACCTTATCAACAAGGACATAGGTGACCTCCAAATGTTGGACACAACTCAGTTTGGCTTCATTAAAGGTAGATCATGATTATTAAGCCTTGTAGACTTATCTGAGAATGTCACCAAAGCCATGGACAAAGGTAAGAGAGTACACACAGTCTATCTCAAGGCTTTTGACACAATTCCTCAATCTGGCATTATTGAAAACCTCTCCCAGACAGGGATTAACCTTTACATTACTAGATGGTTAGCCAACTGGCTCACCTAGAGAACACATACTGTCAACATTTGTGACTTCACCTCCACTAGTAAGCCTGTCACCAGTGGAGTACCACAGCTGTCTGTGCTGGGCCCTTTACTGTTTGGCTTCTATTTCTCAGAAGTCCAAGCCAAAGTAGACAGCCTTTGGCTCACAAAGTTCTCCAATGATTGCAAACTGGAAACAATCATTTAGTCCCCCAATGATGTCAACATCTTAAAGAAGGGCTAATACAAATGACTGGTGCCAAAGCCATGGTCTAAAACTGAATGTAAAAAGCATGCATTATTATTCCCTTTGGCAAGACGAAATTCCCTACAAATTGCAATATTAACAGCACCCCCCTGAGTTCCAAGCCAGTGGTGCAAGAATAGGGGACACAGGTTGATAGCAATCTGAACTTTGACCACCAAGTTTCCACAGTGGTAAGACAAGCCTTCTACATAACACAACTCATAAGCAAGGGCACAGCATCCAGGTCAAGGGATGTTATAACTCCACTGTTCTTGACTCTCATCAGACCACTAATTGAGTATAATACCCCCTTTTGCATGTATCTCACCAGACACCTGCAGCAGCTGGAGAGACCTCAGAGGTTTTTCACTATGAAAATACAGGGACTAAAAATTATAACCTACATGGACAGACAGAAAGCTCATTCACTTTATTCTGTATCTCATAGGCTGCTGATAGGTGACTTGTGCCTGTCTATAAAGCAATCGCCAACCCTGCCCTAATGGAAATGCTGCACATCCACAAGTCAAGTGGCTCAAGAGTCACTCACTTTAGAGATCTCAGCCTAGCTTGTGACAATAACAGATCATGCTGGATAGACAGATATGTCTCCCAGAGACTGCCACTTGTCTGGAATAAACTCCCTATTCACATAAAACTGAGCTCCACACTGACCTTATTCAAATGCAGCCTAGATAATTGGATGGGAGACTGCAAATTCACCCCTGGTGTGGCACCCTTGTCCCTCATGGACAGAGATAGCTGGTGTTGATCACAGACCAGCTCTGTTCATAAAGTGGTTCTGCGAGCTACCCAAAAAAAAAAAAACAAATGGGGATACTTGGGATTATCATGGCTAGACTTGTAAAGGTTCTAGGGGAGTAACCTCCTATGAGCCTATTGAGTAACCATACACATAATTATCCAGTAATATAATAACATCATACAATAATATCTAGAGTCTGAGATATCAATGATCTCTGCAAATATATAATTTTAGGACACTGGATTTACAGCTTTGCTTCATATATACCGAACTCCTCTGCTGTTGATCTATCTCCATTACCACAAATGTCTCATCAGACATATAACTTATTATCATTTGCATAACACAGAAAGTTCTTTATTTCTAAGACCGTTCCTATTATTACTTCACTTGCTGTTTGAAGTAGCAGGTAATGCCATAGCCTTTAATCTAAATACATTGCTTTTCTGTCCTTTCCTCAGCTCATAACACTTTCAGTAAATAATGATGTCATGCTTTCAAATTTTCCTAGTTAAGTAAATCTAACTGGCACTTGAAATTCCTTTTTCATCCTGCAAAAAATGTATCTTTTTTTTGTCTTAAATGTTTAAAAATTTTATGTTTGCTTTTGCTAAACCAAATACATACACACTGTAATATGTGACACCAGCATTGGTCACACATTTGTCACAGTGCTGTCAATGAATCTGTACAAAAGTAAATAGATGGCCTAGAGTTTAACATGAAGCCTGGACTCCATTAAATGACTTCATTGAAGGCTCAAACTTTTCTGTAGAACACATTAATGAAAAAAAGGTTAACTGTGTAGTGTTTCTGTCATGGATAAAATCTCATTTTCCTTCTTATACCAGTTCTTCTGAACCTTATTAATATTAAAATAGAAGAATTCTGAGAATAATATGACAAACACGCAGGGGGCAGCAACCACTGGACAGCAGGTCATTTCATCACTCTAGTTGTATATACATAATACACAAATGAAGAATGCAGTTACTGCATATTTTTAGAAAGCCTTAATATGGAAATAAGAATTTCTCAGGATAGTTCTATAAAGAAAAAAGTATGCTAAAGAAAAAATACCCTGGGAAAGTTTCCTGCATTTCGCATTCACTACAGAATGTAGTACATTCTAGCTGTCCAGCCTATAATTAAGATGAAAGGCATATTTCCATACAATTTGCCATTCACTGGCATGGTTTGCATTCCATCTTGTCTGCATCACTATGAGTCCTTTAAGACAAGAAAAATTCAGATCAGTTTTTGTGTTTTTAGTAGGATGAACATTACTTAGCACTGTCTTTTTACTCGCATAAGCTGAACAAATTGGTTGAACCTAGTATATAAAGCACTATTTTCTACACTGAAGTTTAACGTCTCTTTGGATTAGTGTGTGTGTGCGTGTGCGTCTGCGTGTGTGTGTGTGTGTGTGTGTGTGTGTGTGTGTGTGTGTGTGTGTGTGTGTGTGTGTGTGTGTGTGTGTGTGTGTGTGTGTGTGTGTGTGTGTGTGTGTGTGTGTGTGTGTGTGTGTGTGTGTGTGTGTGTGTGTGTGTGTGTGTGTGTGCGTGTGTGCATGTGTGTGTGTTTGCAAATGCGAATATGCATGTGTGTGTTGAAGTGTGACAGAACTGGCATTTTTTTATATATTTGTTTTGGGAATGATGAAGGTTGTCATTGATTCTGCCTTTTATTTGGCTTGCCAGTCATCCATCACACTAAGAATGCTTCTTTTCTGACATTTCTCTTACTTTTGAAACACTACATTTCATAAGAGGGGGTGTCTATGACAGATCTATAAATTGAACTAACATGTAAGGTTTCCGGATACCTTTTAATAATAAATTACTGCTATTTTATTATTTACTACTCATGTAAAGTATGCCTGAAATTCATAAAATATTATATTTGAGATGTGATTAAGAAAGCACTGGCTGGAATAATTCCCAACAATAACATTTGCTGTACTGTTCTGAGCAAAATACTGTATGACTTACATTCTATGTATTAAAAACAAGGATCAGCAGAACCATTGATACTAACAATGGATAGGTGTATAGATCTGTAACTGCTTGGCTCCCTAAAAGGTACTAGATTGTACAAATATTGTTTATGGCTATTTGAAAAGCAGGATAAAGACACAGATATGCAGCAATTCCTGTGTAAGGACAAGGTGCTACCTGGATAGATAACAAATGAAAGGAAATTACAATACAGTCATCCTCATCAGAATGGCAGGAGACAGCAGCTAGTGGACTGGAGCAGCAGTATCCTGTGCCCAATGGAAGTAATGGCAGTGAAATGGTAATATAGTTGAATCTGGAATGAGATGAATAGCATTGTGTATTAGGACAAAGTCTACCTACACTGAGATACAAATACATGAGAACCCCATATATGTGTCTCACACAGACATATGAGCTGTTATGGGTTAAACACTATAGGAGCTAGACAGGAATCCTCAGGACCTGCATGGAGAACACTGTAAAACAAAGGGTGCTGCACACTAGGACAGCACTGCCATATATCTGTCCTGCTTGATCAGCATGCCATTAACCCATCTTGCAATGTCTGTGATATATAGCAATTATTTACTTCTATTTTTTCCTTTTGTTAACTGACTTAGTCTTTCTGAACATTTTGTGCAAGGCATTTTTAAAAAAAGCCTGCAGCAGTTACATACAGATGCAATCGTATATAGCTTCAAAAGAAGTGAGGAAAAAGTGTAATACAAAGAATTAAAAACATAATCTGCAATGAGGTATAAAAACCAACTAGGAGTAACTTGTGTGTGCTGCAGTGTACCACATGACTGTACATAGAATATAAAGCAGTTGTTGCATTTCTGCGAGTGATAACACAAAAAAAGAACAGCAAGACAATATATAGGAAGCTCTAGTCAATGTTTAAGGGCAGCATTAGTTAAGAAAAAGATGGCATGCACAGGAAACCATTACACACTATAACTCTGGGCTGACAACATCTAATGTATTTAGATTCAAAGATATTCCAAAGCAACTGAGTCTTACAGCCATTTACTCCTTGCCATTACACTCCCACAGGCTGCACCTCCCTTTTCCAGGGAGTGAGGCTGCACCTCCCTTTTCCAGGAGGGAGTGAACTGGTGACTACCCATCTAGTCCTCTAGTTTATGTTTAGAGGAAGATAGTGAATCTCATTGCCCAACATGCAGAGGAAGCTTATTCCAGAGGTTAGGGAGGTGCTGGGTTATAAACATGTCCCTCCATGTTTCATTTATCTGTTGGTGAAGACTTAGGTCTCTGGTTCTAGTTGCCTTCATCATCATCATCATCATCATCATCATTAGTCTACTGGTGGATATATTCAACTTATGGAAACACAGAAGTCACACTATGATCAGTTATTTAATGACATGGTAAGAGGGAGAGAGATCTCCCTTCAAAAGCCTGCGAGAAGCTAAATAAAGGGCTAGAGCTTCCAGCTTCTTTTGGTGGCTCAGGGACTTTAGGCTTGTGATCCTATTGTTTAGGAATCTTTAGGTTCTTTCTAATTGTTTGATATGTTTAGTGAAATACATGCAAAATGTGGTTTTGTGCCTGATAACTGGCCTGCTGAATGCTGATTATAAGGGAGTGATTACCTTTTTAGACTTTGTTAATATTCCTTTTTTAATTAGCTGGGCTAAATGCATGGATTTCCTAACAACGATTGTCACATGATGGTCAAAAGAAAGGGTATTATCAACCCATGTATCTAAAGGTCTAAAATTAGCCAGATTTGCTGCAAGACTGCTCTTATAGAGAGACGTCACCACTGCAGTGTGCTACTCATCAGGGACAAAATCAGTAGCTAGACTTAGGTTAAACAGTTTGAGGAGTGCATCTACAAGACCATGTTTAGCACTATTAATTAAGCAACTAGGCATATTATCTCATGTCATTGAATCAGCAATTTTAGTCATGGTTATCACTTTCAGCAAATGATCTTTAGAGATAATTGGGAGGAGCTAAAGGATTCAGATATTTTGGGGCTTTGGAATGGAGTCTTGGGGTGAAGTTCTCTCACCATAAGTACAACAGTAGCATAAATTCCAAGATGAGGAACAGGGCACAGGCTCTTTGGTGACCAACAATCTTGCCCCAAATGATGCAAGGGTCTGTAGGTTTGTTGCAGCCTTTTCCTGGCAGATGTCTTGCTATATGGCTCACTAATAGAGCACATATAGTCAAAATAGGGGAATCCACCTCCTACAGCAGTCCTGTAACCAGTGGTGTTCCACAGGGATTAGTCCTGGAACCTTTACTGTTTGGAATTTGTTTCTATAAAGTACAAGCAAAAAATAAAGGTCGGTGGCTGACAAAGTTTGCTGATGACTGCAAATTGGGAGCGGTCATAGTATCTCCAAAGGATGTCAACATCCTACAAGATGGTCTTACACAAACAACTAATTGGTGTCAAAGTCATGGCCTTAAACTCAATGCAAAAAATGTATCATCACCCTTTCAGTAAGAATAATGGTCCTGCTTACTATCACATCAATAGCAACACCCTAAGTATGCACTCAGTGGTGAGAGACCTGGGCACACAGGTGGACAGCAACCTTACCTTTGATCACCATATCTCCACAGTGATAAAAAGGGCATTCTATATTGCTCATCTCATAAGTAAGGGTATTGCCTCCAGAAAAAAAAGAAGTTATAACCTCCCTGTACTCTTGCCTCATAAGGCCAATAACTGATGTGCAATGCCCCTTTTGGTATGTACCTTTCCAAGCACCTGCAGCAATTGGAGAGACCACAAAGGTTCTTCACAAGGAAAATAGAAGATCTTCATCATCTGTCCTATGTGGATCATCTGAAATCACTGTCACTTTATTCTTTTTCATACAGACTACTCAGAGGTGATCTTTGCCTTGCATAAAAGGCAATGTCTGATCCTGTTTTATTGGAAATGCTGCATATCTGCAAGTCAAATGGTGCACAGGTTACTCACTCTAAAGACCTTAACCTGGTATGTGACATTAATAGAACCTGTTGGAGGGATAGGTGTGTCTCCCAGAAGTTACCACACCTTTGGTACAGACTCCCAATTCATGTCAAACAGAGCACCTCATTGGCCCTCTTCAAACACAGTCTGGACAATTGGATTGGTAACCATAAATTCACCCCGGGGGTTCCACCAGTGTCCCTCTTGAACATAGGCATTACATGCTGATCGTGGAAATAAGGATAGAACTTGGCTAGGCTTGCAAAGGCCCTAGGACCGTTAGCTTAGTAACTTTCTATGATCTTATGACAAGTTGGCTTGGAAGCTGTTTGTAAGGGTAATGGCAATGTTTACTGGATCCAAATAGGAGGCATCATTAAATAAATTCTGAGAAATGTAATGTATTTTTTTTAGTTTTCTAACATATGTTGAGAAGGATTTATAATTATATTTGGCTTCATAGATGAAGCTGAATTCACTGGCCCCTTTAATGGACCTGAGAGTGTTCTTCTTTAATTTGCTGTTGTTCATAGGTTCATAGGTTCATACTAGGCTATCTGCCCTAGGGCATTTATAAGCCTAGCCAGAGTGTGTTTGGCTTTCGCCACCCATTTTAAATTAATTTTGCTATGCCCTTTTTCAAGGTTAGTATACTGTGCCTCTGTCTAACAGTGACACAGAAGTGATACCTGGGGTAAACCTACGAGTATCACTTCTGTGTCACTGTTATAAACAGCTTTTTTCTATTAGAGAACAGTATCATTTAAGTGCTCAACCACTGCCTTCAGCATTTGAATGGAGTAAAATATCTAATGCAAACTTCACTTTGTTCCCTATGGATATGATTCAGTAACACCTCAAGAGTATAATCTTTCTAAGGCAAGATATTAGGATCATGGTCAAAAGTGCAAGGTCATCTTCATATGAATATAAATAATGCTCATTAAATCAAAATCTATAGCTAACTAACTAAATAAATACTTGCATACATACATACATATTGAAATTAAAAAAAATTCCTGGTCCTAAATATAGCACACCATTTAAACTTCTACCCAGCTTACATACTTCCCGTACTCTAAAACAGAGTGATGATATACTAAAAAACTGTTTTCTTATCTGTTAGTCTCCTTGTCCTTTATGCTCCAGCTCCCAAGTACTCCTGATTACTATAACTTTATATGTTCATAGGCACTAACTAGGTTATTGATCTTTGAAGACGTTATGAAGCCCAGCCTTACATTCCAGTGGTACTTTTTAGAACTTAGATTTTGTGTATAAATAACCCAGAGACAGGCAGAACAGGGAATGTTGGGACATTTGCTTATTGCCCTTATCCATGAGTGACAAGGGTGTTAAACAGGGGTGAATTTGTGCTTACCCATTCATCCATCCAAATTAGATTCAAACGAAGTAAAAGCAGTATTTTGATTTATGGGAAGTGGAAGAAGGTTTTATCAAAGCAAAATTCTCTGTGATACATACAAATCCCAATTATTCCCACACGTTCTGTTCTAGATATTGATATCCCCCCTAAGTGGGTTTTTATGCCACCACTGGATTTGCAAATATGTAATAGGTCTGACATGTCTGGCAGGATAGGGTCTGTTGTGACTGTATATATGATACATATATGATGTTGTCTATATGTTGCCCATATGATACCATGAAGAGGAACATGACCATGAGATGGTCTGCATAGTTTTTATGATTTAGTTCCCTAAATTTCTTTATGAGGAAGTGTTCTGGTCATTCCAGTTGTGACTAGTGTTTTGGAAAGTACATACTGAAAGGGTCACTATACTCAATGATTAGCCAAATCAGTGCCAAATACAGTGGAATAATTACATCCATGGGCCCATATACCATACCTTTAAATATAAGCTGTACAATGAAAAGGAACTTCCTTACAACAGCGGATATGTGGCAATCAAAGGACAATTCACCGTCAACATAGGTTCCTGTATCATTCACAACAGAAACAGTTTTCATGGGTGTATTGTCAAGTGACAGCTATAAGGGGAGTCATGCTTGCTGAAAGACATAACTATACATTTCTTGGCATTTAGTTTTAGTCCATAGTTTTAACACAAGTTATTTGCTGGAGACAGCCCCAATTATGGTGTTCTCTAAAGGGTTTATGGTGCAAGCAAGACTGCAGCCATCTACAGGCTTGACCAGCTACAGACCCTTAATATGAACTCTGACTTATTAGAAGTAAATTCCAAAAAGGAGTGACCCAAGGGCTGACCTCTGGGGTACACTGCTAGTGATAGGCCCTTTGGAGGAGGTAGGTTTCTTAAGATTGATGTGTGAGCTAGTTTGCAAGGACTTACACAGGGATTTACTTTTAGCTCAGAGTTTATCTATGATACCCCAGTGTAGGACAGTGCCACACACCTTTGTGAAGTCTAGATATGCTGTTTCTACTGATATGATCTCATCCATTGCCACAGTAACTTTTTGAAAGATGTCAACCAGGTTAAGTAGACAGGATTTGCCCTTGATGGTTGTAAACTGGCTTGAGTTGAGAGTTTGTAAGTTACCTATATCCTTATTTATTAATCCCATAATGATCCTTTCTATAGCCTTACAAATGAGAATGGATAGGCTTATAGGTGTCTATCTCCAGGTCTGTTGAGACCCCACCTTTGTCCAAGGGGATGGCTGTTTCAGCACAAAGTCTGTTTGAGGCTGACATTGAATATTCACTGGTGTAGATCTGACAAGCCATGTTTCAGGCTGATCGGTAGGCAGCTACTATTTAGTCCCTGCGAAGTAGTGTTCTTGACCTTAGATAGTGCCTTGAAGACATGTTCTTGAGAGATTTGGGGGTGGTGTAAAAGTGGGGTATGTGATCTAAGAATATTTGAGGGGAGTTGAGCTACATTTGTCTGTTAGTAGACTGGCAATATCTTGTGGGTCCAAGTATGTTATATCATTTCCTGTTAGCTCTGCATAGTGCTGACCATTGCTTCTGAGGCTTCTAACACAGTCAAAGAAGGCTTTGTGGTCATCATTTACCAGGGGTCTATTTTTACCGCATATTCGGCATTGGTTGATGTTGATCAGGGTCTAGAGTTCTTTGTTTAGTAAAGATTTTGGCATCTTGAGAGTTGCATTTATTTTTGCATGTAATAAGTCTTTTCTTTTATCATGGATCCTATTTATATTAGGGTTCCATAATAGGTGTTTATTTTTGAATTTGGCATTACATCTATGCAGCTATTTATACAAGCATAGAATCCGGCAGTTAAAGATGCCACATTAGCAGTGGGGTCGTCAAGATCGAAGGGGCTTTTGAATTTAGCCAGGTCATCATTCAATTTTAGTCTATTTGCCCTTGTATAATCTCTGAATACCTAAGTATTGGAAGTTACTTCAGTCTTATGGCAAATGTGACTGATTTGTGGTCTGATTTGACCAGGAAGAAAATTAGAGCTAGTGGGGAATAATCTTGCCTCAAATCAGTAAAAAACAAATCCAGGATTTTATTACCCCTGGTTAGAGTGCAGACTAATTGGTTCTGAAAGTTTGTAATGATTTATTTATTTATTTATTTTTTTTGCAATTTGAAAACCAAGTGGGTGAGTTGGCCCAGAGATCCTTTTGAGTCATGACCCAGATGTAAAAGGTACAGAATAAAGACATGTAGCAATACAAAAATGCAATATATAATTAAAAAGGAATATAAAATGCCTAAAGCTGTACAGGTGTCCTTTGTCTGTAAAAGGACAAATAGATTGTCCGAAAACAATTAGTATAAACTGTAGTGCAGTGCCTTCTGAGGTTAGTTAATGTTAAAGAATATTTACAGTACTTATTGTATATACAAACAGTAAACAGAAGGATCATGGGATCATTTGGTGAAAACTTACATTGGTAACATTGGTCAGGTATGGTTAAGTTTGGTCATAGTCAAAGTTTAACCAGTAGACCAGTTTTCATTAGAAATACTATAAATTGAATCAGCTGGTTATAGGCAGGAATTCATTCAGTCCCTGTCTCAATAACCTCTGGGAGAAATCCAGACATTTCTGGCAATTCATGTTTCAGGATGTAAAGTCTCCCATTTTATGCAGGGGTAGTTGAAGTTTCCTAAGAGAATGGTGCTTGATTTAATACATAGCATCTCCATACTAGTTAGGTAGAAGATGTGGTTTATGGGGGGTGGCATCATTAAGTGGGTCCAATAGTTTGCTGCAACATTTATTTATTTTATTTATTTATTGACATTTGTTGACTGGGAAAGTCCACTGGATTAGAAACCCATTTCCAGCGGAGGCCCGGGGAGAAAAGCTCCACGGTTAGGCAAACAAAATATTATACAAGAACAAGTACAGAAAGGCAAATACAAAGTTGAAGAGATACATATGGAATACTTAATAATATACTTTCAGTCACAGTAGAATAATAATAGACATTAGAAAAGTATAACATACTTTCAATCCACATGAGACTAGTCAATGAACATTAGTAGCAGTGATGCATATCATAGGTAGGAGAAATAATGATTCAAAGGAGGAAGATAAGATATCAGAGCAGGCTGAAGGCAGGTTCTGAGTAAATTATGTTTGAGAAGTTAAGGGGCCTTACATTGTATTTCACAGGTACAGATGCGATTTTTTTTAAAATGTGGGTTTTTAGTGCAGTTTTAAAGGCCGTTAGGGAGTCAAGTTGAGTAATAGATGAGGCGAGGTTATTCCATAGTTTGGTGATGTTGTATGAGTATAGGCATTCTCCTGCTTTCTTATTGGGTGTAGGTACATTTAGAAGAGTTTTTTCTGAGGAGCGTAGGGTTTGAGTTGGGGTATATGTGGTCTGTAAAATAGACTGGAGTTTGGGACAGCTATCAGGTTGGAAAATTAGCTTATGAGCAACTGTTAATTGAGTAAAGTAGAGATAGTGGTGAAATTCTAGCCAAGACAAGTTTGAGATAGAATTGCAGTGGTGTGAGCAGTTGGACATGTTGGAGGCAAATTTAGCTATCTTGTAGTAGTATGATTGCAGCTTACTACTGAGGGATGAATGGAGGTTGGTGAAGATGGGGCTTCCATACAAGAGGGATGGGATAAGCAAAGTGTTAGCTAGTTTTATCTTAGAATGCTGTCTAGGTAGAGTTTATATCGGTATAATTTGCCCAGTATGAAGTGGATTTTCTTTACTGTATTGAATATATGTTGTTCAAAGGAGAGTTTATCATTGATAGTAATTCCTAAAAGTTTTGTGTTTGGATGAGAATATTAACAGTTCCATTTTTGGGGGGTACAGCTTTAATTGGGCATCATTTAGCCAAGTTTCTATAGAGGAGACAGCATCTTGGGTGATATTCTGGAGATTACTGATATTGTTGGAGAAGGAGATGATAGCTGAATCATCTGAATATTGAATAAATATGCTTTGTTGGAAGGCTTTATTTAGATCATTAATGAATATATTGGATAGTAGTGGTCCTAAAATGGGCCCTTGGGGGACACCTGTGTTGTTTGCTAGCTACTCTGATTGTTCATTTTGCCATCTAACTGATTGTTATCTATCATTTAGGTAAGAGGGAAACCAGGTTATTACACATAGACAGCATCCAAGTTTTTCTAAGTGTTGTAATAGCTTAGGGTGTAATACTGTGTCAAATGCTTTTGATAGGTCCAGCAGGAGTACTGAAGTTGATAGGCCAACATTAAGAGCTTTACAGTATCAGTGAAGGAGATTAAAGCTGTGGTTGTACTATGACCAGGTTGGAAACCATGTTGAGTGGGAGCTAGGAGGTTGTTGTTAATGAGGTGCGTTACTAGTTGGTTTGAATGAATTTTTCCAGGATTTTTGATAGTGGGGAGAGAAAGGAAATAGGCCGGTAGTTTGGGGGATCATAAGCATTACCCCATTTGTGTAGTGGGGTTATAATGGATTTTTTCCATAGTTGGGGCACATAAGATTCAGTGCTAGAATGATTAATAAGAATGCTAGCAGGGTAAGATATGGCTCTGGCTGCAAGTTGTAAGTATTCTGGTGGTAAGTTATCAGCGGAGAGTGAGCAGGGCGTAAGTTTGGTTAGCAATTTTAGAACTACGGATGTAGGTACAGGCTGTAGTGAGAATGGTGGATTGGGTGGAACACTAATAGAGAGAACGATGGTGTCTATAGAGGTGGATATGGGGTCTATTTGTGTGGTATTTCTGAAAAATAGGATGGTATTTGAGGATAAGTCTTGACTAGTTTTTGGATTGTGTCAATATAATGGATATTAAATATTTGTGATACCTGGAGAAGGTTTTTGTCAGGAGAGGGTGATGGGTTTTGAATGTTACCTGGATTAAGAAGGGATGATACAGATTTCCACAATGTTTTGGGGATTATTACTTTAGCAGGAGAGATTTGAAGTGAAATAGGTTTTCTTATCAGTTATGATAATTTTTGCAGCATTTCTAAGTTTTTTTAAACTTTTGCTCATTTTCTATAATCCTACATTTTTTCAAAATTTTCCAGGCTTTGTCTCTCGACAGGAGAGTTTATTTGGCATGCTTTGTTAACCAGGGGCCATGGTTTAGTTTTGTTCATTTTGTACAAAGAAGTGCTAGGCTATTGAATGTGCTAAAGATGTTATTAAAATATTGAACAGCGTCATCTAGGGGCAGTGATTTTAATGGGGACCAGTTTTGAGCTTGAAGGGCAGTGATAAATACGTTTTGGATAAAGTGGGGGAGGTTCCTGATAGATTTGTATTTGTGAGGTTTGGGGATGTGTAGTTGGGCTCTATGGGTGTATTCAGGTAGGTGGTCACTAAGGGTGTTTGAGAGGGTATCAGTATTGGTGTAATAGTGGGGGTGGGATACTAGAATCCAATCTAATGTAGCTTCAGCTTGGGTGTTTAGTGCACATGTAGGCTCTATGATAAGTTGTGTGAAACTATGGAGATTAATGTTAGCATTAGGAGCTTTGGAGGTTAGGTTTTGACAGTTGATATTAGTGTCTCCTAGAATGATAGTTTCTTGGGAGATGTTTTGCTTAATCCAACATAGGAAGTCCTCTAAGTGGGGGATATTTTGACAGCGGAATATAGATGTTGACAACACAAAGTTGTTTGTTAGGGTTTATATGGAGGGATGTCATTAGGATTTCCATACTATTGAAAGTGGGGACAGGTTTTGGATGTATATTTATTGTTAAGGAGTCTGTATAAATTAGGATTACACCTCCTCCTTTTTTATGGTTCCTGTCATTACGAAGAATGTTGTAGCCTGGTAGAAGGATTTTGGAGTCAGATATATGTATTTTAAGCCAGGTTTCAGTTATTGCTACTATGTCTGGTGAGTGGTGATGAACATAAGACTAGAATTCAGTAATTTTGTTGCAGAGGCTTCTTACCTTGATAGTTACAAGGTATAAATTATGAGCTTTAGGGGAATGAGTATATTTTGGTAGGTTCTTTGGTCCAGGATTAGGGTGAACATCTCCACATTAAGGTAATACTAGGAAGAGATATAGTAGTGTCTGTGGTCGATGTGTTTTTAGTAATGGTAATTGTAGGTAATGTGTTCATTTCAGTTTAGTGGTAGTGGGGGTGAGGTGTGGTTTGGCTGGGCATAGGGTGTTGCTTGCTAATAGGGATGGTGAGATGTTGGAGTAACTATTCAAGTTACGTTGTAAGTGAGTGGTTAGTGTTGTGGATGTTGAACAAGATGTTTTTATTCTAGACTGAACAGTGGTGGAGAGAGATAATAGGAGTAGTAAAGTAGTAAAGACAAGTAGGATTAATAAAAGTAGTAGTAATTGGTACATAATTGAATCATGAGAACTGGAAATTGCATGTAAATGCTAATATAGGTAGTGGGAGGTGTAGTGTTATTGGAGAACAAGAGGAAGGCAAGGGGAGGGGACTTTAATAATGTTGGGAATGGTATTAGTCAGATGGCTAGAAGGTGGAGTTACAGCAAGTATAAATCTAATGAAAGTGGGGGTGAGTGGGAATGGGGGTAGGGTAAGGGAGCAGAGTGAGCCTGAGCAAAGTGAAGGATGAACAGAGCGGGCAGAGCCATGATGTGGAGTACATGCAGCCAAAGAAAACAATCACTTGTCCATCAGAAAGCAGGTCAGAAAGGAGAAATTCCATTAGTCTCAGCCAGATATCTTCTAGGCATTTAAAAACATAAAAAATACTGCAGAGGGCTGTGTAGACTTTTAACTGAGGGGTAGATTGGCTACTAGGAAAGCTCCTACGCCATACTAGAGGATGCTTGTTTGAAGTAAGAGAAAGTAAAGGAAATATGATTAGCAAGGGGTTGTAATTAGAGGAAATGCACATGGGGCTGAGTAAAGTATTGGAGCCAGTATTGGGGGGAGAGGGGTGCATCCAGTAGTGTGCACTCTTAGTCGTGGCTTACAATAAGGATTACAAACTGCTTAGAATGGCAGACCTACACTTTAGTTTTAAAAAGTTCCTTGTAGTGTTGTTCTTCTTTGCCATGACTTTCAAGTCGTTTCAATAGTCGGGCAGTAATCTGGGAAGTTATAGAATTAGGCTGTAAGAACAACTAGAGAGAAAGGAAAACAAATAATTAGATTACAGCTGGGAATGGAGGCCACAGGGCAAAGTATAATTTAGAACAAATGTGTAAGCATTAAACAATGCAGTAAATAAAGGCAATGTGAACAAATAGCATTTCACTTAACATATAGAGACTAAATGTTGCTAAAAACACTTTCAGCAGTTTTGTTAACCACAAGAACATGCAGCGATTGCAGCTACTTATCAACTAAGGAGTGAACTACCTGAACAGCTCAGTAAACAGATTAAGTCTACATAAAGTGAACTAATCAGGAGTCATAGTTTTAACAGTAAGCACAGTGACTTATAAGGTCCAACAGTTAGGAGCATGATTTAAACAGAAAAATATTAGTACATAAAGGCAGTGATGAACACCAAGTATACTAGTGTATGCAGCAATAGTGATCAAAAAAATAAGCTCCAACAATCAAGCACAATAAATTAAAAATAATATATCATTAGAAAGTAAGCAAAAAGATTGGGTGCATTAGTTTAAACACAGGTATATGCTACAATAGCGATATACTTGGCACCACTATTCTTGGCCATCATTGAGGGCATACAATGATATGTACTGAAATTCCTGGCAACAACTAATAAAACATCACAAATAATGACATGAATGCTATAAATTATCAATGAAAGGCAGTGCAGCACACTAATATAAAATACAACTGATAGTTATCCACTTACTCCATAATACACACTATTGGAAAGGGTAAGAACGCTTCCTCTATAATGACTGATTGGGGAATGTTTGAATTTTGAATTTTGGTGCCAGTTCGTGGGATATTTGAAAACTATATTAGGGCATCTGATTGGTTGAGAGGTATAGTAATGGGAATAACAGTCACAGACAGAATCAGTCAAATGAAATAGAAAGTGTGGGAAGTAAGATGAATAAATAAAAGCCTGCTAGAGAGCCACAATATGGAATACAGGCAGCAAAAGAAAACAATCACTTGTCTGTGAGGAAGCAGGTCAGAAAGGAGAAATTCCATCAGTCTTGGCCAGATATCTTCTAGGCATTTAAAAACATAAAAAATACTGCAGGGGGCTGACAAAAGGTTTTGTTAATAGTAAATTAGACACAGAGGAAATCCAAGTTGTTATTTTGTCTAATACATCTGCAGGTGAATTATTTTAAGAATGTCGAGACTGCCATTCTCAATGCCTTTCTCTAATGCTGTGGCCCTGAATGTGTGATAGGCATTAAACCCCTGCACTGATGGAGAGCTTTCATTGGCCTTGAGCCAGATCTCAGTGATGGTGCCAATATTGATGCTTTTCAGGGTAATGAGTGCTTATAGGAAGTGTAGTTTTTTTTTTTTTTTTGTTATGGCTTCTAACATTTTGTTATATTGGATGCTTTAGAAGATTGACTTTACCTAAAATGACACTATGGGGTTGACAAGGATTTAGCGGATATAGAAAAGCCTTGATTGGAGAGGGGAAGGCCATCCCTGGAGAGGGGAAGGCCATCCCTGGAAAGCTGTTAAGACTGTCTACTACCTCCTTCAAGGCTAATATATATTGTGCCCCCTTTGAATGACATGAAAAGCTAAGCTAATTGCTAAAAACAATAATCTTTTGTTTGTATTGAGGCATCATTCTTAGTGATGGTAGAATGCTGCTCAAGGCTAGGTTCATATTTGCATTAGACACATAATCCAAGAGATCCATCAAATTTGTATTTGTATAGTCCAGGGAGGTACATCTGAAGTCATTGACACCCTTGCATACTATGATTGGGTCATATGCGACTTGAGTGCTTTCATAATGTGGCAAATCCTGTTGCCTGATAAGCAACTAACTGTGACCCTCTTCTTGCACAAGGTAGGATACTGGATTGTGTGGGGTTTGCCCTATAGATGTTTGAACTGAGTCAGTGTGACTTAGATATGTGTTTCATGGTGGATACTACTTGTGTGATATGTTTGTGAGGTTGCTTAGAGTACTTATTTCTTAGGTTATTTTTAGTACTGTAGGCATTTGTGATTTACGTAGGTTACTTTTATAAGACTTACTATATGATGGTCTATATGTTTGGTCTGAGCTGTGTATGTTTTGTTTAGTGTAGTGATGTTTGGTACTGGCAACCTGTTTGTCCTTTGTCATGGCTTTGTGTGAGGGCTTTGCCTCTATTAACTTTGTATAACTACATCTCTCATATACTGTGTCCATTGATGTAAGTAAGAAATGGTTGTCAGTGAACATGAGACAATTACCACATTGTTTCAGTATGGTCACTTCAACTAGGCTAGCTACAGAGACAGTTGGATAGCAAATCCATGTTTTCAGATGCTTACTAACATGTGCTATAGAAGATTTGCACCTATTAGGTTTAAAGATGTTACTGGAGCTTCTTTGCACAACTACTGACTATTTAAAGTACATTAAGATGTGGGGAATAGGTTGTGTAGAAAAAGATAAGGCTCTGAATGCCTGTATCTGTACAGTGCAGTGTGGTATTCTGCTGCTCGCCTTATTTATAACACAGAAAATAAGCAACTAAAAGCTCAAAGAACACCAACCAGCAGCAAGAAACATGAATTCAACTTCAGTAGCAAGTGATGCTCACAGGTAGCTGGGGATCTTCTTCTGCAATTATGAAAGAACCAGTAAAGAAATTTCAGCAAAAAAACTCACCAGTTTAGCCCCTCACTAGATTAGCCAAGAATGATAAACAGTGGTAATTTGCCTATACACTACTATCTAGGTATTGCTGGTGCTGGCTTCAGTTACACTTGGCTGGGAATCAGTGTCCCTTTGTTTCTTCTCTCACCCATACCAAGATGATTCCTAAGAAAAACATAAACATCTGACTTCCACGTGGATGAAAACAGAAAAGCATCATCTTCCAAGGTATGCATACCACATTCATGGGTAAAAATATCTTCCAACCCACATATTTTCATAAACCAAGTGGAATTTTAAGAGAAACTGTAGCAGGAGTCCATTGCATCATTTTCATGTTTTTTTTTAGGACACAGAGTGTCTTACTATTTCATCCAGCAATATACCAGTCAGCTAGTTTCTGAGAAATGGCATTAAAGTATCATCTAGTTTATGTGGTCTTTTACATACTTAGAGTGCTGTCCAGTTTTGCAGTATATGAGGTTCTTATAAGAAATCTGATGCTCTGATTCATTTGTGAAAAGGCAAGCAATGCAACTAATACAACTGAGAGTTTACAGATTATAATATGGCCTAGACTTATTCAAATATCATAGAAGAAAAAGAGTCAATAAGGAATATCTAGATAGCAAAATATGGTATAGGAGTCATCCATACTGTGATGCCCACATTCTGTTTTATTTTAATGTCATCACAAATATGCAGTGTGTGCAATTCATGGAGGTGTGGAATCATGGAACAGGAAGTTCTTTGAAATGAGCTTGTACGTGTAATGCACTCAGCACAGAGGGGCTAATAAACTGGAGTGATTCTTTACCCACTGCACTGCACATGGAGCTGTATTGACACTCTCAGCCAAGTAGCACAGTTCATCACCAAAGCAGAGAGACAATAAATATTTTCTACATTTGCCAAAAATGTTGAACTTGGCTGTTTCTTGCCCATTTATGCAATAAAGAACTTCTAAGCAAAAATGTGCACCTCATGATTTTCAAAGTGCTCATAATTATAGATGCATAAATGTAGTTCTTTATTTCAAAGAAAAATGTGCAAACATGGATTTCTTTCTTTGCTTATCTTTTATTGTGCAAGTATATATTCTTTGTTTCTGTATAGTGAAATTGGATTCCTGTAACTTTGGGTAACAGAGTAGAAGACCGCCACCATCCTGCAATTCTACTCTAATACTAAATGTCAACTTTGTTCCACAACATGACATACTACTGGGGAAAGGATTCTCTCTGTACTATCCAGTACTACTACAAAAATGCAGATGCATACCATACCTGCTAAAAGATGAACACCAATTCATAGTCACAGTCTGTGTTAATGAACCTCATTACCTATTCTTCACATAATCCAGCTAGTGCCAAGACCATGTAACAGCCGAGTTCACCAAAACCTGACCATCACAACACTCCCTGACGAGTGTCAGTACTAGTACTGCATGTATTTAGCCTGCCTCAGGTGTCAGGGCTAAGACACAGAAAGAGCTGCAGATCCCCAAAATTGTAGAGTACCAAAGCTCCACCTGTGCTTTGGACCTGGGAATGTATGTATATGGCAGGTTAAAGCTCTTGTTATGCAGCATTTTTCATGTCTGATATGGGGGATGGGAGGGGTTATGCTGTGGGTGTGTGCTAATGAAACAAAACTCAGAAACTTTAAATGTTTCATTTGTCAGTCATCTCAGTTTCTGAAATATAAAAGCCTCCATAAACCTCTACTTCAAGTCTAAGGATCTTGTCCTTCACCCTTCCCCCCACAACGGCTTCCCTTATTTTGCAGTATAGCTCCAGCTATATGATAGAACTGGTTGAGCTTATCATTATATATTGCCTGTGGTTCCAAGTCTTATGTAATATGGGGCTGTTAAAACATCCATCCGCCCATTAACTATGTTGCTTTGTTTTTACATAGGCTTTCAAAGGCAGTGTAAAAATGTTAAATGTTGCTGAGAGTGACATCAAATCCTGTAATGGAATTGGGCAAAGGGCCTAACTAATCTTCATTAACCTACAAGGTTTAAGTAATCCTGGATCCCTGGTTTTGAAATCCGGCTCCATTTAAATTCTTGGACTAGAATGCCCTCATAAGGGAAAATATTTAAAAATCCTACATGTTGTATTTCCTTGTCAGCTGAAAAGACTTTTCTAAATTGCCTACATTTCTAGTACATATGTGTTTAGTTTATGTATGTTTTTACAAATAAAATATCTCTGGAATAGCTTTGCATTCTTGTCCAGAGGTAAATTTCCTTTTTTGTCAGGCCAGCTGATTTATTTGATGAATTTCAATAATTTAATAATTGAGGGTTTTATTAGAATTTGTAAGTTATATAATCAAGTTATTTCTGTTGAGCTCATTTTAGTTAACCAGGTCTACTTTGATGGTAATGATGTCTTACAAGTTGCTAGCTGTAGTCTGTATTTATTATTATTATTGTTATTATTATTATTATTATGTGTGTGTGTGTGTGTGTGTGTGTGTGTGTGTGTGTGTGTGTGTGTGTGTGTGTAAGGCCTTTGGTATAGAAAGAGACAGATACAGATATATAAATATAGATAATTATAGCTATATAAATATGCAAAGATAAATAGACAGATGCGCATCTACACATCCATACATAAGCAATCTGTTTTCTGGCCCCAGGTGCCCTAGTAATTTCAGATTTCCCATCCTCTTCCTGTCCTCTTTTTTGAATTGATCACATCATATAAGTGTTTATGAGCTTCTTTTATTTCCAGAGTAAATTTACTTTATAGGTGGCCAGACATTTTATGAGGGGCTAGGGATGAAAGAGAGAGAGAGAGAGATGGAAAGGGGTGGGGGAGAGAGTGTGTGAGAAAGAGGGAATGACAGCCACTGTACTGTGGTCATTCTTTGAATGTTTTTATTTGTCTCTGTGGTACTCTGTTCATTCAGGTTGAAGTATGTTCATTCAGGTTGAAGTACAATGTACAATGTACACAGTGCAGGTGTTTTCTGGCATCACACATGTGACTGTGTACCTAGTAAGCATGTGCTGCCATGTTTCCTTTCAGGTCAGAAATTCTGACACCCAGGGCTAGCAACTGTTCTTTACCAGGCTTAGCTGCTTTATATGCTTTCATCATATCATCCCGTGAGGAACAATAGCTGACTGAGAGCTGTACAACAACCCCTCCCAATGCATGACTGCTCTGCTACTTAATCCATTCCACCACAGCTACTGCCTGATATCTCCACATAGTAATAGGAGTTAAACAATGTTTTTACAGGTCTGCTAAATTTTAAAAGAAAATGATTGCCTTGCTTGAGAATCAATCAGCAAGGGAGCCACAGGACTCCCTACTGTAATACTAGTATTTATAATTGTCAATCTGAAGTATAGAAAAAAAACAGTGAAAAAAAGCAAAGAACAAAGAATGTCGACAGTTGCTTTTCTTCTTTATAATGTGCAGGATGACGAGTCCCCACTGTACCCCCTCATGTAGGAGCTGAATCTCCCATAGCCCCATTATTTTTAAACAGACTAACTCCCAGATTGCCATACTTTGTTTAAAAGGGAATAGTTTCAGACAGCGTGATCTATGAGGTAATGTAAGTCTCAGTTTTCGCACATTCATTCTCACTATTCTGGGACTTTCCTTATGAGTCTCAGAGGTTAAATCTATTTCTACACCACAGAATGGATGAGCTACAAATAACATCATGTTACCTAAAATGACAATAGAGTAGGATAATCTTTCTCTCTAGTCCATTCACTGGCACGCAGCTAATGTCTATTTACTCCTGTCTCCAGACAAGCTTGCCAATCCTTTCAAATCACCTCTTGAAGCTCTTTGTCAATCTACAAACCACTACATTCTCAAAAAGTCTATACCAGTAATGCACACCTCTCTGTACTTGTATCTAGGTTAAAATGCATACTCCTCTGGCTCCATTCTATGGTCCCCTTCTCTGCTTTGTCTTTAAGCCTCAGGTCCATCCTTTTACTTTTTCCATGTAGGACTTTATAAACACACACCATACCACATTGCCTCATAACCTTTAGAAAGTATACACCCAACAAATCTAGTCATTGTGCATAGGCTCTATCCTCCAGTCCTATAATTATGTTAAGGCCCCCCTCCGGTGTTTTCTATCTCTTTGAATCCATCTCACTGTAAATTATATCCACCAGGAATTCCTTGTCTAACTTCACGATAATCCAGGAAGAGACTTATTTGTGTGATTGGAAGTTCTTTTTGTCAGGGAACCCATGATGACTTGGAACCTGTTATGGCTGAAAAGGGTCAGCAGACCAGTCCACTCACACAGTTATCAAACTGAAATAAATAAACCTGCAGCTATCAGGACTCTCTCCAATAATATTTTTATTCTGCTTTCCTGACACCTCTCTCAGACACACAAGTCTGTATCTTCATGGCCTGCTCCTTATATGTCCCTTGAATAAACAAACTATTAAGGCTGTTTTTCATTTATATGAAAGTTCTTAACTGGCTAGAGTTTATTTAATGGTTTCTGTTAGTGGTTCTTTCAGGTTACAACCTAATATTTTATGAAATCTAACTGGCATCCCATCTGAGCTCTGTGCTTTGCCTCCTAAAATACAGACAGTTCTTTTTGTGGTTTTTGTCAGTCTACCCATCTAATTCTCCCCACTTTCTGTATTCTCTCAATTCAAGAATGGAATAATTAAGTTGTTTAGTGCTTCACTAATGCTAATGTCATCTTTTTGCTAATATTTATACTCCTTTTTTTATTTTCTGAAATATATCTAGAATTGTTGTTATCTCTCTTGACTTTATTCCCTAGGCTAGTTTTCTCCCAACCTACTCTTGACCTTTTTAAGTACTACTTTGGCTTCACTATCATCTATCATGGTCTCTCTCTCTCTCTCTCTCTTTTCTTTTTGTGCTTCTCTTTCCTTCATTCGGCACACAGTTGTTGTTTACAAATCTTAACTCCCAGGTTGTTTGACCTCTCATCTTCTTCCATTCATCTAATTCTTTGCACAGTTCCAGTCCCAGCAGTTTGTAGTGTCCCTTTGTGTAATCATGCACTATCTTATTCCTTGTAGCTATACTATTCTGCTTTAAAACTGAGCAGACAGGAAGTAGTAGAGATAAAAATAAATTGTCTCTTAACAAATAATTAAATAAATGAAAAAGCAAAGAAGCTGTCTCTATTTCAAGTCTGATACTAGACAGAACAATGAGAAGACAAGCCATCCCTCACTGATTTATGAAGGGTATGGCAAGCTGAGCATCCCCAGACACCACATTGTAAGGGTGCTGAAAGTTTTGGGGGGAAAAGTTTGATAATATGATTACAAGCCATCAGTTAAGTTATTGTAAGAAAAGTGTCAAACTGTCTGCAGGTAAACTACCTTGAAAAAAGAATAAAGAGGCAAGCTGTCCACCATAACTGATCGCAATGGTAACTACTCAATGGCAGTTTGTAAACTGTCAAACTGTTCTTACAAAATTGAAAGTTTGCAAACTGTCATTAAGTGATTGCAATACTCCAGGACTGGAAATCAAATCAGTGCCCTGTCCACAGCTCCATGCCCCCTTTTCAATGTGCTCTCCATGGCTCCAAGCCCCATTCTTACAGTTCTGCCATCCCTTCAAAGCCTAATACTGACCTCACAGAATGTGTATGTTTACTCAAGTATTGAAATTACTAATAACTGTTTATGAATGTATATTACTGATTTAAGATATAAACTCCTTTACACAGGAACGGGCGTGATTTGCACTACTGAGCACATTATCAATAGTATAAACAACCAATTGCACATTAAATATATAAATGTTAACTCTTGGAAACCAGTCATAGGATCATCATAGGATCAAAAGATCATAGGATAATAGGAGGTTACTAGGCTAATGGACATGACACCCTTACAAGTCTAGCCAAGAGTTTATCCCCACAAGGAAACCTCAGTCAGCACCTGTCATCCCTGTGAATGAGGGACAAAGGAGGAACCCTGGGACAAATTTGTGGTTTCCCATCCACTCATCAAGGTTGCACTTGAACAGGGTCAGTGAAGTACTCTGTTTGACATGTATGGGAAGTTTATTCCAGAGATGGGACAGCCTCTGAGAGACAAACCTGTCTGTCCAGTAGGTTTTGTTGATGTTGCAAATTAGATTTAGGCCTTTCAAGTGGGTAATGCATGAGGAGTTAGACTTATGGATCTGGATCATGTCTAGTAGGGCTGGGTCCGATATTGCCTTGTAGGCGAGACACAGATCACCTTTGAGCAATCTGTATGATACTGAGTAGAGTGACAGTGATTTGAGCCTGTCCACATAGCACAGGTGTTGGAGGCCATGGATTCTCCTTGTGAGGTATTTCTGTGGCCTTTCCAGTTGATACAGGTGTTTGGAGAGGTGCATACCAAATGGGACATTATACTCAATTATAGACCTAAGGAGGGAGGAGTAAAGAGAGGTACAATCCCTTTACTTATGAGATGAACCAAGTAAAAGGCTTTTCTGACCACTGCTGCTGCATGATGGTCAAATCTGAGATTGTTGTTAACCTAAGTACCTAGGACTCTCACCACAGGTTGTGTGCTTAGGGGGTTGCCATTGCTGTGGTAATCAGTAGGGGGCATGCTTTTGCCAAATGGTATGATAATACATTTATTAGTACACTGCTTTCTAGGACATACCCAGGTTACCAGTGCTATGCAGAGGTACTACATTGCTGTCTTAACTTACCCGAAGACCAGTATTAAACAAAAGTACAACACTGCTGCATTAACATACTCAGGGTACCAGTAATACACAGAGGTAGCATAATGCTACCCCAGACATAACCATGTTGCTAGTGCTACACAGAGGTAGCACAATGCTGTCTGAGACATACCCAGGGTGCCACTACTACAGGCAGGTAAAATGTATTTATTTATTTATTTATTTTATTTTACATTTGTTGACCGGGGTAGTCTGACTTGATACATGTCCATTTTCAGCAGATGCCCAGGGAGAAAAGCTCCAAACTTACAAACAGATAAAGATAAACAAGTTACAGTATATGCACAAACATATTGTATTAACATACACGTTACAGTCTCACATTTCAAGCTCATGAAGAATACAGTTTATATACAGAAATATATACAAATATGTTACAGTTTCTCTTATCAAACCTATAGATGCAGCTTATTATAGTATAGATATATAATATATATTTATATATATATATATATATATATATATATATATATATATATATATATATATATATATATATATATATAATATAGACACTGCTGTCTGGGTTACACAAATTTAGCACACTGCTGTCTGAGACATAAACAGGACACCAGTACCACAAAGAGTTAGCACACTGCTGTCCTGGACATACTTGGGGTTCCAGTGCTACAGAAAGGTAGCATATTGCTACATGGGAAATACCCAATGAAAAAGTGTTACACAGAGATAGCACACTGAAGTCTATGACATAACCAAGGTACCAGTACTTCTCAGTGGTACCCAACTGCTGTCGGGGACATACCTTGGGTACCAGTACTACACAGACATACCACACTGCTATCTTGACATGCCCAGGAACTAGTACTACACAATTATACCACACTGTTGTCTTGATGTACCCCGGGTACCAGTAATACCCAGGGGTAGCACACTTCTGTCTGAGACATGCCCATGGTGCCAGTACACAAGGAAGAATACTGCTGTCTGGCACATACCCAGGAAACCAATGTTATACAGAGGGAGCACACTGCTGTTCAGGACATACCCAGAATACCAGTACCAATCAGAGGGACCACACTGCTGTCTGGGAGATACTCGGAGTGTCAGTACTACACAGAGGTAACACTCTTCTGTCCAAGACATAACCAGGGTGCTGTTGCTACACAGAGGTGGCACACTGCTGTCTGGGACACATCTAAGGTACCAGTGCTACAGAGAGGTAGCACAATGCTGTCTGGACATACCTGTCATAGCAGTGTTACATAGAGATAGCACACTATGGTCTACAACATACTCAGGCTACCAGTACAACACAGAGGTAGCACACTACTGTCCAGGACATAACCAGGGTATAATGTTACACAGAGGTAGCATGCTGCTGTCTGGGACATACCTGGAGTGCCAATGCTACACAGAGTTAGCACATTGCTGTCCAGCACATTCCTGATGAAACAGTGTTACACAAATTTAGCACACTGCTGTCTGAGACATAACCAGGACACCAGTACCACACAGAGGTAGAACACTGCTGTCTGGGACATACTTGGGGTTCCAGTGCTACAGAGAGGTAGCATACTGCTACATGGGAAATAACCAATGAAAAAGTGTTACACAGAGATAGCACACTGCAGTCTATGACATAACCAAGGTACCAGTACTTCTAAGTGGTACCCAACTGCTGTTGGGGACATACCTGGGTACCAGTACTACACAGACATACCACACTGCTATCGTGACATGCCCAGGAACTAGTACTACACAGTTATACCACACTGTTGTCTTGATGTACCCGGGGTACCAGTAATACCCAGGGGTAGCACACTTCTGTCTGAGACATGCCCATGATGCCAGTACACAAGGTAGAATACTGCTGTCTGGCACATACCCAGGAAACCAATGTTATACAGAAGGAGCACACTGCTGTCCAGGACATACCTAGAATACCAGTACCAATCAGAGGGACCACACTGCTGTCTGGGAGATACTCGGGGTGTCAGTACTACACAGAGGTAGCACACTTCTGTCCAAGACATAACCAGGGTGCCGGTGCTACACAGAGGTGGCACATTGCTGTGTGGGACACATCCAGGGTACCAGTGCTACAGAAAGGTAGCACAATGCTGTCCAGACATACCTGTCATAGCAGTGTTACATAGAGATGACACACTATGGTCTGCAACATACTCAGGCTACCAGTACTACAGAGAGGTAGCACACTACTGTCCAGGACATAACCAGGGTATAATGTTACACAGAGGTAGCATGCTGCTGTCTGGGACAGCCCTGGGATGCCAGTACTACATATAGGTAGCAAATTGCTCTCCAGGACATACCTAAGGTGCCAGTGCTACACAGAGGTAGCACACTGCTGTCCAAGACATAACCAGGGTACCAGTACTACAAAGAGGTAATACACTGCTGTGTGAGACATTCCTAAGATGCCAGTGCTACACAGAGGTAGCACACTGCTGTATAGACATTCCTGTCTTAGCAGTGTTACACAGAGATAACACACTGTGGTCTGGGACATACCAGGGGAGCTGGTACTACAAACAGGTAACACACTGCTGCCCAGGACATACCCAGGGTAGAGTGCTACACTGAGGTAGCACACTGCAGTTTAGGACATAACCAGGGTGCCAGTTCTACACAGAGTGAGCACACTGCTGTGTGGGGCATACTCAGTGTTACAGTGCTACACTGAGGTAGCACATTGCTTTTCGGGACATGCCTGGGTTGCCAGTGCAAAATAGAGGAAGGACAATGGTGTCTGGGACATACCCAGGGTTTCAATGCTACCACAGAGGTAGCACATTGCTGTGCAGGACATACTCAGTCAGCCAGTGAGGTAACACATTGCTGTTTTGCTGTTTGGGACATATCTGGGTACCAGTACTACACAGAGGTAGCACACTGCTGTATAAGACATAACTAGGGTATCACTAGTAAACAGCGGTAGCACACTGCCATCCAAGACATACTTGGAGTGCCAGTGGTACACTGAGGTAGCACACTGTTGCCTAGGATATACCCTGGGTAACACTGCTACACAGAGGTACCACACTACACTCAGAGACATATCCAAGGTACCAGAACTACTCAGAGTTACAACACTGCTATCTGGAACATAACCAGGTTATCAGTGCTGCACAGAGGTAGAACACTGCTGTCCAGGACATACCAGGGTACCAGTGATACACAGAGGTAGCACACTGATTTCTGAGATATACCCAGATACCACACTACTGTCCTGGATATACCCACTACTTAAACTTACCAAACTGCTATCCAGGACATACCCAGGATACCACTACTACAAAGAGGTACAACACTGCTGTCTTGATATACCCAGGGTACCAGTACTACACAGGGGTACCACACTACTGTTTGGGGCATAGTCAGGGTACCAATACTACTCAGAGATATCACACTGCTGTTCACGACACACCCGGGGTACCAGTACTACACAAAGGTACTACACTGCTGTCTTGACATACCCAAGGTACCAGTACTACACAGAGGTAGCACACTGCAGTCCAGGAAATACCCATTATGCCAGTGCTACATAAAGGTAGTACTGTGCTGTCCAAGACATATCTGGGGTGCCATTGCAACCCAGAGATAGAACATTGCTTTCGTGGACATACTCGGGGTTCCAGTGTTAAACATAGGCAGCACACTGCCTTTGGGGCCATGGTACCAGAGTCAATAAAGAAAATTTGGCAGCTATAGCAGAGCTTTGGTGGTGTTTTTGTTGTCCAGGACAAACCCATGGTGCCAGTGCTACACAGAGGTAGCACACTGCTCCCTAGGACATACCCAGGGTGCCAGTGCTGCACACATGTAGTACACTGCTGTCCAGTACATACTCTGGGTACCAGTACTACAAAGAGGTAGCACACTGTGGTCCAGAACATTACAGGGTATTAGTACTGTACAGAGATAACACAGTGCTGTCTGTGAATACCCACGGTACCATTACTACACAGAGGAAGCACACTTCTGCCTAAGGCACACCCAGGGTACCACTACCGATGTATCAGTACTACACAGAGATACTACGCATTGCTCTGGGACATACCCGGGCTACAAGTGCTACACAGAGGTACCACACTGCAGACTTGGACATACCCAGATTACCAATTCTACATAGAGGCAGCCCACTGCTTTCTCAAACATACCTATTGTGTCAGTGCTACACAGATGTAGCACATTGTGTTCTGGGACCTACCCAGTGTACCAGTACTACATAGATAAACCATACTGCTGCCCAGGACATACTTGAGGTACCAGTGCTAAACAGAGAAAGAACACTGCTGTCTGGGACATTCCCAGGGTACCAGTACTAGACATAGGTACCAAACTACTGTCTTGACATACCTAGACTATCAGTACTACACAGGGTAGAACACTGCTTTCCAGGATATACTCATGGTACCAGTACTACACAGTGGTACCACATTCCTGTTCAGGACATACTTGGAGTACCACTACTACACAGAGAAATCACACTGCTGTTTTGACATTTCCAGGGTACCAATACTACACAGAGGTAACACACTGCTGTCAGGGACATACCCAGGGTGCCATTTCTACAGAGGAGGTCACATTACTGACTTGGACATACTCAGGGTTCCTGTGCTGAAAAGAGGTAGCACATTGCTGTCAAGGACAAACCTGGGGTGACAGTGCTAGTCAGAGGTAGCACACTGCTGTCAGGACATACCCATGGAGCCAGTGCTACACAGATGTAGTGCAGTGCTGCCGAGGACATACCCAAGGTACCAGTGCACACTCAAATAGCACACTGTATTCCAGGACATAACTGGGGTACTAGTAATGTACAGAGATGACACAGTGCTGTTCATGACATACCCAGGGTACCAGTACTAAACAGAAGGAGCGCATTTCTGCCCCAGGCATAGCCAGGGTACCAGTAGTACACAGAAGTAGCATACAAACTGCTGTATGTGACCTACCTAGGGTACCAGTGGTACACACAGGTACCGCACTGTTGTCCAGGACATACCCACTACCTGGAGGCACTACATTGCTTTCCAGGACTTACCAGGGATACCACTACTAAAAAGAGGTGCCACACTGCTGTTTTGACATACCCAGGTACCAGTACTTCACAAAAGTACCACACTGCTGTCCGGAATGTAGTCAGGGTACAAATACTACTTAGAGATATCACACTGCTGTCCAGGACATACCCAGGGTACCAATACTACACAGAGGTACCACACTGCTGTGTTGATATACCCAGGGTAGCAGTACTGCAGAGAGGTAGCACACTGCTCTCTGGAACATTCCTGTGATACCAGTGCTACACAAAGGTAGTACAATGTTGTTCAAGACATACCTGGGGTGCCAGTGCTAGAAGAGGTAGAACATTGCTGTGTTGGACATACTCAGGGTTCTAGTGTTAAACAGTACATTGATGTCCAGGACAAACCCAGGGTGCCAGTATTGTGCAGAGGTAGCTCACTGCTCTCCAACACATACCCCGGGTGCCAGAGTTGTACATATGTAGTACACTGCCATCCAGGACATATCCAGGGTACCAGTACTACAAAGAGGTAGCACACTGTGGTCCAGGACAATTCAGGGGCATTATTGCTGCACATAGATAACACAGTGCTTTCCATGAAATGCCCAGGGTAACAGTACTACACAGAAGAAGCACACTTCTGCCTGGGACATATCCAGGGTACCAGTAATACACAGAATTAGCACACACATTGCTGTCCAGGACATACCTACATACCAGTACTACACAGAGATGCCACACTTTGCTTTAGAACATACCCAGGCTACAAGTGCTACACAGAGGTAACACAATACAATCTGGGACATACCCAGTTTACCAATGCTACACAGAGGCAGCCCACTGTTTTCCCAGACATAGCCAATGTATGAGTGCTACACAGAAGTAGCCCACTGCTGTCCAGGACATACCCTGTGTACCAGTGCTGCACAGATGTAACACACTGTGTTCTGGGACCTACCCAGGGAAACAGTACTACATAGATGCACCATACTTCTGCCCAGGACATACCTGGGGTACTAGTGCTAAACAGAGGTAGAACACTGCTGTCCAGGATTTACCAGTGATACCAGTGCTATACAGAGGTACCACACTGCTGTTGTGACATACCCACTGTACCTGTACTACACAGAGGTACCACACTGCTGTTTGAGATGTACTCAGGGTACCAGTACTACACAGAGGTACAACACTGCTGTTTTGACATATCCAGGGTACTAATATTACACAGAGGTAACACACTGCTGTCAGTAACATACCTAGGGTGCTATTGCTACACAGAGGTAGAACATTGCTGTTTTGGACATATTCAAGGTTCCAGTGCTAAATAGGGGCAGCACATTGCTGTCCAGGACAAACCCAGGGTGCCAGTGCTACACAGAGGAAAGACATGCTGCCCAAGACATGTCCAGGGTACCAGTACTGAACAGAGATACCACGCTGCTGCTTGGGACATACTCTGGGTTTCAGTACTACTCAGAAATACCATGCTGCTATCCATGACATAACCATGGTACCAGTGCTACATAGAGGAAGTGCACTGCTATTTGGGACATACCTGGGGTTCCATTGCTACACGGAGGTAGAGCATTGCCATCTTGGGCAAACTCAAGGTTCCAGTGCTTTCTTCCTTTAATATTGTCTTTTTAGATATTACCATCATTGAAGATGATAATGGTATTCTTAACACCTGTTTATACAAGAAACCTGTTAAATGTAACAACACTTTACATAGAAACAGTATGCATCCTCATTTCATTTCAAGAATGTAGTGAATAACCAATTTTTGAGATAGCTAGATTACATACTCAAGACAAAAATATGTTAGAACAGATGAAAGTTGCTGTTGAAGATTTGGCTGTTAGAGATTACAACAAGCGAGAAGTCCAACAGATATATGAGGACATTAAAAAGAAACGAAAATACAGTTGCCATACTATTTTCTCTAACCAAGCAGATAGGCAAACAAAGCATGATACCCATACTACCACTAAACTGAAACTTAGATGTACCTTGACTTATAATAGGAACTCTTTAGCCATTGAAAATATAATCCATAAACACTGGCACATACTACAGGATGTTCCATCACTTAGTAATTATATCACTTCACAACCCCGGTTTTCACTTAAGAGACATAGGAACGTTAAAGTATATTATGCTGTAGAGAACAACCCAGATAGTGATTTACATCTAACTCAAGGAAAAAAAGGCACTTATAAATGTGGCAGTTGTGTATTCTGCAAGTACATTGACACTAGGAAAATTATTACGCATCCTGTATTAGCCACCGATACTGAAATTAGAGCCTATGGTAATTGTAACACCAGGAACCTGGTATATCTAGCAACACACAATCATTGCACTTCCTGTTATGTAGGTAAAACAAACCAGAGGCTTAAAGACCACATATCCAGTCATTTCTAAGAAATTAATAGAGAAATAGTTACTAAAGCCTTAAGCAAACATAAACTGAAGAATGGATCTACCCAGAATTTTAAATTCCAGATTTTAGAAGTTGTGTATGAAAACATAAGAGGTGAAAATATTGTTCTCTGAACTGAGAGAGTGGAACTGAACTGGATTTTGAGGTTTAAGGCTCATATTATGCCAGAGCTTAATGGTATTGCCCCTCTTAAACATATACTCATAACCAAGCATGAGTCTGTGTAAATATATTTGTTGCAACAATATATGTATATTTCATATGCAAGCCAGCCGGCTGTTTATAAATTTTATATGTCTTTTATACCCATTTTTATATTAGATTTGTATGTTTTTACAAGCTTTTAAGTTTCATATACTTGTTATTACATACAATGTTTTAAGACCACACCATTCCTTTAATTTTGTCCATCAAATGATTTGTGCATGTGACTTTTTTACACTATTGAAACCATTCACTAGTCCATGTAAGTTGTTTTATATGCCTGAGGAAGCCCTTTGGGCAAAAGCTTTATGCTTGTATACCTGAAATTTACTTGCAGATATTAAAAGCATACCTGAAATTTAGTTGTAGATATTAAAAGGATTTTAAAGTGCATTTACTCCACACTGGTTTCCAATTATTTCTTATTTCTTATTGAACGCAGTTGGTGTGTCACTGGATTTACCTACATGCTGGTTCTGTTTCTTTTGACCACTAAACACAGGTAGCACATTGCTGTCCAGGTCAAACCCCGGGTGACAGGGTTAAGCAGAGTTAGCACAGTTTTGTCTGGGATATACCCATTGAGCCAGTGCTACACAGCAGTACCACACTGCTGTACAGAAGAAATACAGGGTGCCAGTCCTGCACAGAGTTAGTGCAATATAGTTCAGGACATTACTGGGCTACTAGTACTACACAGAGATAAGACAGTGCTGTTCATGACATACCCATTGTACCAGCATTACACAGTGGAAGCAAACCTCTGCCCAGGGCATACCCAGCATATTAGTAGTACACAGAAGTAACATACAGAGTGCTGTCTGGGACATACCTATGTACTAGTCCTACACAGAGATACCACACCGCTCTGTGACATACTCAGGCTACCAGTGCTAAACAACAGTACCACACTGTTGTCTGTGACATACCCTGGGTACCAGAGCTACACATATGAGCACACTGCTGCGCAGGATATATCCAGGGTACCATTGCTATACAGAGGTAGAACACTGCTGTCTGTGACTGCCATCTGAGACATCCCAGTGTGCCATTGCTACACAAAGGTAGGATATTACTGTCTTGGACATACTTTGGGTTCCAGTGCTAAACACAGGTTGTACATTGCTGTCCAGGTCAAACCAGGGGTGCCAGTGCTACACATGGGGTCTATGCTACTCAAATATACCCTATTGCTGTCTGGGACATACCTAGGGTACCAGTTCTACACAGACATTGCACACTATTGTCCAAGACAATACCAGGGTACTAGCGTGGCACAGAGATAACACAGTGCTGTCTGTGACATTACCAGGGTACCAGTACTACACAGAGGAAGCACAGTTCTGCCAGGGGTATACCCAGGTTACCAGTAGTACACAGAGGTAGCACACACTGCTGTCCTGGTCATACCCATGTATCAGTTCTACACAGAGATACAACACTTTGCTCTAGGACATACCTGGGCAACCAGTGCTATACAGAAGTATGACACTGCTATGACATACCTAGGTTACCAATGCTGCACAAAGGTAGCCCACTGCTGTCTCAGATATAGCCAGGATATCAGTGCTATACAGAGGTAGCCCACCACTGTCCAGGATATTTCCAGGATACTAGTGCTACACAGATGTAGCATACTGCTGCCCAGGCCATACCCAAGCTAAAAATACTACACAGAAGTATCACACTGCTGCCTGAGACATAACTTGGGTACCAGTGCTACACAGAGAAAGAACACTGCTGTCCGGAATATATCCAGGATACCAGTACTGCACAGAGGTAGAACACTGCTGTGCTGGACATACCAGTGGTACCATTATTGCATGAAGGTACAACACTGCTTTCTTGACATACCTAGGGTACCAGTACCATGCAGAGATACCCCACTGCTGTTTGGGACATACGTGGGGTGCCAATACTATTCAGAGATACCAAACTGCTGTCCATGACATGCCCAGGGTGCCTTTTCTATACAGCAGTAGAACATTGCTGTCTTGCATACACTCGAGGTTGAAATGCTAAACAGAGGTAGCACATTTTTGTCCAGGACAAACGCAGGGTGTCAGTGCTACACAGGGGTAGCACACTTCTGCCTGGGATATACCCATGGGGCCTGTGCTACACAGAGGTACCACACTGCTGTGTGGGACATATTCAGGGTACCAGTACTACACAGAATGAGCACACTGCTGTCCAGGACATACCCGGGGTACCAGTACTTCACAGAGATATCACACTATGGTCCAGGACATAACCGGAGTAATAGTGCTACACAGAGATAACACAGTGCTGTCCATGACATTACCAGAGTACCAGTACTATACAGAGGAAGCATACTTCTGCCTGAGGCATACCCAGGTTACCTGTAGTACACAGAAGAAGCACACAAACTGCTGTCCAGTTTGTAGCAGTACTACAGTGAGATGCCACACTTCACTATCGGACATACCCAGGTTACCAGTGCTACAAAGAGGTACCGCACTGCTGTCCAGGACATACCCAGGTTACCACTGCTACACAAAGGTAGCCCACTGCTGTCCTGGACATAGCCAGAGTATTAGTGTTACACAGATCTAGCACACTGCAATGTGGGACATACCCAGGGTACCAGTACTACTCAGAAGTACCACACTTCTTTCAGGGATATACCCGGGTTACTAGTGTTACACAGAGGTCAAACACTGCTGTCCAGGACATACCGGTGGTGCTAGTGGTACACAGAGGTAACATAATGTTGCCTGGGACATACCTGGGGTGCCATTGCTACACAGAGGTAGAACACTGCTGCCTGGGACATACTTGGGTTTTCAGTTTTACACAGAAGTAGCACATTGCTGTCCAGGACATACCTGGCATGCCAGTGCTACACAGAGGTACCACACTGCTGTCCAGAACATACCTCAGGTACCAATGCTACACATAGGTAGGCTACTGCTCTCCTGGACATAGCCAGGATACCAGTGCTACAAAGAGGTAGCCCACTGCTCTTTGGGACATATCCAGTGTACCAGTACTAAAAAGAGGCACCACATTGATGTCCGTGACATATCCATGGTACCAGTGCTACACAGAGTGAAGCACACTGCTGTCCTGGACATGCCCAGGGTGCCAGGGCTACACAGATGTAGTACGTTGCTATCTGGGACATACCCAGGTTTCCAGTAATACACAGAGGTAGCACACTGTGGTCCAGAGCAAAACCGAGGTACTAGTACTATACAGAGGTAACACAGTGATGTCTATGACATACCCAGGGTACCAGTACTATGCAGAGGTACAAAACTGCTGTTTGGAACATATCCAGGGTACTATTATTAAACAGAGTGAGCACACTATGGTCCAGGACATAACTGAGGTGATAATGCTGAACAGAGATAACACATTGCTGTCTGTGACATTGCCAGCATACCAGTACTACACAGAGGAAGCACATTTCTGCCCAGGGCAGACCCAGGGTACCAGTGTGGTACATACAAATAGCACATGCATTGTTGTCCAGGACATAACAAGGTACCAGTACTACACAGATGTACCAAGCTGATGTCTGGAGACATATCCAGGGAACCAGTAGTACACAGAGTGACCACACTGTTGTCCAGGACATATCCAGGGTGCCAGGGCTAAACAGATGTAACCCACTGTGGTGCAGGATATAACAATAGTTCCAGTACTACCTAGAGCTAACATAATGCTATCCATGACATACTCAGGGTACCAGTACTACCCAGAGGTAGCACACATCTGTCCATGGCATACCTAGGGTACCATTAGTACATAGAAGAAGAACACACATTGCTGTCCAGGAAATACCTAGGGTACCAGCACTACACAGATATACCACACTTCTCTCTCAGACCTACCCAGGATATCAGTGCTACACACAGGTACCACACTGCAGTCCGGGATATACCTAGGGTACCAATGCAACCCAGAGGTAGCCCACTGCTGTCCCAGACATAGCCAGGTTACCAGTGCTACACAGAGGTAGACCACTGCTATTCAGGACATATCCAGGGTGCCAGTATGATACAGAGTGAGCAAACTACTGTCAAGGACATACCCAAGGTGCCTGTGGTACACAGAGGTAGCACACTGCAATCCAGAATATACCCATATGGACAGAGCTACCCAGAGTACTGCACTGCTGTCTGGGACATACTCAGGGTGCCTGTGCTACATAGAGGTAGAACACTGCTGTCCAGAACATACCCAAAGGGACAGAGCTACACAGGGGTACTGCACTGCTGTCTGAAACATACTCAGGGTGCCTGTGCTACACAGAGGTAGCACACTACTGTCCAGAACATACCCATAGAGACAGACCTACACAGGGGCACCACACTGCTGTTCGGGACATATCCGGGGTGCCAGTGCTACAAAGCTGTAGCACACTACTGTCTGGGACAAACCCAGGGTACCAGTGCTACACAGAGGTAGCACACTGCTGTCCAGGACATAACCAGTGTACCAGATCTACACAATGTGAGCACACTGCTGCCCGGTATATACCTGGTGTACCAGTACTACACAGAGGTAGTACACTGCTTTGCAGGACATACCCAGGGTGCCAGTACTAGACAGAGATAGAGCACTGTGGTCTGGGACATACTCCTGACACCAGTGCTACATAAAGGTATCACACTGGTGTTCAGGTGAGTTTGCATGTATCATTAAGTATAAATACTTTTGAGATGAATGTGTATGCATTAGTGGTGTATGATTACTAGGTTTGGTCAGTGAAATCTTCTTTTAATGTGTAGACAATAACAGGATATATAGTGTAAACATGACTTATAGATTGATCCAAATGTTGTAACATTCTGTTTACAAGAGCTAAATTCTCTCATAACAAAGTAGATTCACTGTGATATAACTAAGGTCAGCACTCCTGCTATACTTAAAGTGAGATTTACCTAAACTTGTTTGATGCATGCTCTTCTCATGTTGAGTGCCATGCAATACAGGGTGACCCTTAATTTATTTAAATTTATTTAATTTATTACGTATGTATGTATGTATGTATGTATGTATGTGTTTATTTATTTAAATGTGTTTACTGGGGTACAGCAATGAATGCAACAAAATATTGTAGTGTATACAAATAGCAATGCTTTACACTTAAGAGCAAGCATAGTCCATCTGACTAACAATATATGCATAGAAGGTCTAACAAAGCAAGTATGTTTATATTTACATAATTGGAATAGAAAAGGTATAATTGAATTAATACAGTATATCAACAATTGCAGACTTAGTTAATTAGAATTACATCAGCAACCAGCAGGTTAATCAAAATGAAATTATATCTGTGAAAGAGATAGGATGCTGTTAGAGCAAATACTTTTAGTCACTGACAAAGGTAATGAAAGAAGATAAAATATTTTTATTCTATTCATTGATGAGACATAATGATGTAATGTTAAAAGAAACTGATGAAAATCAGGGGCTCTTTGTGAGAAATAAGGTATTTTGTCTTTTTGCTTTCTTCTTTTTTAGTTATTCATTTCTAAATGGTTAAGTGAACTGATGTCTCTCTGAACCTTTTACTTTAGGAGTCAGATCACAAAACTGGAGGTAAATGCAACCTTGTTGGGCAATTTTAGAGTAACCAATCAACCAACATGTTTTGGGAGGTGGCAGGAAATAGAATTTACACAGAAAATCCAAGTAGATGCAAGGGTAACATGCAAAAATTGCACAGTGATTAGAACTGAACCACGGACCCTGGTGCTCCAAAGAAGAAAGCTTAAAAAGAGAGCCAGCATGCTACCTATTTTCAAGCATTTAGGCATGCTTTGACAGAAATGTATTTTCAGCTTTTTATGCACACTTTCTTTGTCTGCTTGTATCTTTTATACTCACATTTGCATTTACAGATTGCAGGAATACAATATCATAATTGGTTTCTCCTTTCCATATGCAGCTGATATAAAGCATTGTAAAGGATGGTTTTATTTGAATATGTTGTTCTCCCAACTCAGAGTTCCAAAAGAATTTGCAGAGGGCATGGGCATTAATATCCCAGGTGCTAATCTGCAGAACCAACTGTTGTAATTAATATATGGTGTGACGATTGGGGAGAGATGGGTGAAGGCTGCAGCCTAGTCAAATAGAATTTAATACATAATTCTATCATTTCTATAGATAAATGTAAAATACAGGCGTGTTTTTAAATGAAAGAAAAACACTGTAAAATGTGAACTTCAAGATTTTTACAACATTGCCCCCTTGCTGTAAAGAAAAAAACTAAGTCAAGCCTTTCAAATGTGTCTTTTGAAATTGAAATGATATTATGACATTCTTTGATCTTTAAAGTTGGTTCCAGTCAGGCTGGCTAAAGACATTCTGTCTATTGTGTTAACTAAGGACTAATTGCCAGAGTGTATACGTGAAATGCCTTTTAGTGTTGTATCCTCCTGTGCAGGTGTTAGCTTGCTAAATAATGCAGTTTTTATTAGCCTGGGAACTCAGAGCAGGTGTCAAGATGATGCAATATGAATACTGGGAAAACCTAAGTGTCAAAAATGATGTAATCTGGGGAGGACCCAGAGACATGTTTGTTAGTAATGTTTTATAAACTGTGTCTCAGAGAGAGAGACTAGAGAGCATTTTGATCCGAACATCTAACTTATCAGCACTCTGCCTTGTGCTCACATGTAAGTTTTAGCTCTGTGAGTTCTTGTAGGAATAGTTAAAGCTAGTATAGATTAATTAGGTATTGTTCTTTGAAATCAAACCTGTCCTACTGTATTATTTTAAGTTTCTGTGTGATCTGTGAACTCTTAGATATCTCTGTGGTGTAGTAGTTTTGTCTTGTGTTTTAATTATTTATTATTAAATATTTTTATAACCTTCTACCTGTGGCTGGCTTGTGTAGAGATAAAGTATGCTTTAGAGTACATTATACATTTATAGAGTTTATTGTAATAAGCCATTCCAATAAGCCTTGAGATGGATTAGTCATACTACCATTGAATATTAATATTGCACAGTAAAAATTGGACACCCTTTTAATGGCCTTTTAGTAGCAGTAATTACTACCATATAGTCTGGGTAAAGGGGCACAGCTGGAGAATTTGTGTCACCCTTTCCCAGGAGTGTCTGTGAAGTTGTATAAATGCTTATCTCAAAGTGTGTGTGTGTTGTGTCAGCTACTTGGCAGGGACACAAAGCACTGGTTGGACAGAGAGGGTACTGGAAGTTTTAGCTTGCCCAGTTAGGCTGAGACCTAGACCCTATAGCTGTGCCAGTGGGAAGTCTTATTGGGGACCTGGTGAGCAGGGGAGCAACCAGCCCCAGACTGACTCTTACCTCTGTGTGCACTTAAGGGAAATTGTACTTTATTGTGTGTGTTCGTTATCCTTTCCTCATCTAGGAGACGACCTCCCTAGTGTTAGTGGTGAGGATTGAGGCTCCTTGATTGCTGGGCAAGGGCACGGTCGTCACATATGGTATATAGATTTTAAACATAATGACATAGGTATTAATAGCTGATGGAACATAAAGTAACTGGAGTCCCAATATTATGTTTATGTGGGGGGGGGGGTGATCACAGTAGTAATTGCCTTTATGTTTCCATGAAAGACATAGTGAAGCTTCATCACTGAAGAGCCATACACAACCTGGAATATTATTCGGCAATATTTCTTATCAGACTTCACAAACTTTACTCTGCACTAAATAAACAAGTGTTTGCGGCCTAAAGTTTCCACCTTGGAAATGAGAGCAATATAAAGTTTGCATTGATTGTTAATGAATACAATGTGAAATTTGTTATTAATTTTAATGAATATATGTAAAGAGATATGTAGGAATGCTAATGCATTAAAACAGTCTTGCCAGACTGGATTTGCCATAGAATGCTTCCTCCTTAAGTTTAACGGTTTTCTTTTCAGTCATAGTACATATTACCTGGTGAATATAATGGCACATCTCCCCACTCAGCAACTCATTTGCTATGTTGCCACATACATGGTGGTCAGTGATAATGTTATTTACTGCCCTGTCAGACATCTCAGTCATAATCCACTATAAGTGCTCAAGTTTTGTTAGCACAGTTCCTTATTTGGCAGACACACACTCTGTCATTACTCACAGACAGCTCCTTTTTTTTCTGCACATCTCTAGTTACAATGAATAAGAGATTACACTTTTTGTATTCACTGGAAAGGCATCACAGGAAAATATAAATCTTAATGAATGTTTACCGATGTCTAACAACAACGCATTCCTCCAAGAATGTAAGTGATGTAATCTTAGCATTCTAAATCGGCATGCAATGTGCTGTCTTCTGATTGTTGTCTCATATATGTGGATTCCTTGAGTTCTGTTCATCTTAACTGCCTGTCAGTTTTAAAGGGTTGTTTCCATGTCAACCTATGACTCATTCAGTTTGCTTTTCTGGAAAAAAAAAACAGCAGGGACATCAACTGTCCTGAATATATAAAAATGAAACAGTACTGCAATTATTTCATTACACTCTTATTTTAAAATTAAATCATTTCTTGCTTTCTAAATAAGAATCTTAATTATGCCAAAACGGATGGGTTAACAGCACTGCTATATTACACAAAATTCATGGAACTCATTGGAATGAGCAGAGTTCAGAGCAAAACCTGTGTACCTCAGTTAAGATTGGGGCAATCGGGAAATGGGGCTAAGCTCCACAGAGGTCTCCTAGATAGGACAGGTATTAACCACCATGCAGTTATGAACAAAGAATGGTGCATTTGTAACAGTAAGCAACATTGTACAAATAACAGACTGAATTTACTCTGAGATAACAAGTGAGACACCCACTGACATGCTGTGACACATATTAACCCATTAGGTACATTGTTGTACATTCTAAACACAACCTTAATATATACTACACCAAATATTCTATTATTTGCAGGATTTAATATCTGGTGGTGTCACTAGAACATTTGCAAACAATAATGTGAGTGTGAGGTGAATCACCCAGACATAACCATCTAAATGGCTGTATTGTAAGTAAATCATTTATACATATGTTGTCTGCATGGAAGAACATCAACTGCTATGGAAATGAAAATAACACTGGATTGTGGATTCTGTCACACCTACTGTCATACTTTGTAGTGACTGTGTATTGAAACTGAGTGCGATGGCATTTTCAAGTTGGAAACACACAATAAACCAAATACAATATACAGCCACAAATATGCAATACAAACATATGGCTTTACATAACAAATTTACATAACAAATGTCCATCCTTTAGGAAGTGTAACCAAATTGTTACTAATCATAGGGTCAACAGTACAATCACATGCGTCATGTTATGACATGCAACAAATGTCAGTGTCAGTGGTATTACAGATTGCACAATTATCTTTAGTGCAGAAGGTTGTGGGTTCTATTCTCACACCAAAAAGATAGATTGCTGCACTCCTGACTATGTACTTTGTTTTGAATGAGATGTTAAACTGAGGTGCCATCTGTTTGAGCTGATGGTAGCTTGGGTGGATGTAAGAGATCCCATGGCATATATTGAAAAGAATAGAGGTCATTTATTTATATACAAAAATAACTCTTATTTACAAAATATTTTCAAATTTATAAAAATTTACCGATGTACAAATATATAAATACACAAATCTGTTTACACATATTTATAAATTTCTTTGCAATCATACTAATTTTTCATCCCTATTAGACCCCCAGTCCTTTTTCCATAACCACCATCTGATTTTACTTAGTATTGTTGCTAAAATCCATTTACCATTAAGCATAACTTCATTTATTCTTTCATTTCATATAAACCACATAACATAAAATAACCTCTGATCTATTTTTTAACACAACATTCATTTCTATTCCTATAATATCCATATTTAATCATAATCCATATTTTATCCACTTCATTTATAACTTCAAAAAAATCTTTTTACAAAGTTTTCCCTATAACTTTTTTATTCTTTTACATTTCAAGAACGCATGTTCCATACTTTCTTCTTGACAATGCAAACATATTCTATCACTTTTCTTTTTATATTTGATATTTCCTTTTACTGGCAATTTATCTATTACCAGTCTCAAAAAAAAAAATCTTGACATTCTACTTTATGATTACACCATTTGCTTCTTATCTTTATAGCTTATTTTTTCATCTGTTAGATTTTCCTTTTGTTTTACATAGTAATTTTTTTGCATTACATTCTTATACCATACTTTTCTATCTTTTTCTATACTATCAGTTTTTATTTTCTACAAAAATATTTTTCCTTGGTAACATTTTATTTCTTCATTTATAAAAACCAAATAAGCTCGTGCTAAGCCAAATCCCAGTTCTGTATAATAAGTAAATCAGCAAAGAAAAAACGTCACTGGGAACTGCTGCTGTACAGACAAGTATAAAATATTTATTTAAAACACAGAAGATAACAGAGTTAGCGCTTTCGGGCCAAAACCCTTCATCAGACAAAGTACTCAAACAAACAATACATTTTTAAAATATTCAACTACCAATCAGTGCTCAGTAAAAAGCCCGCCTATTTTTAAGGGTTGGCTTCAGGGGTACTTTATCATTGAGCCCTGGGTTAATGTGAGCTGTTAAATCTAAAATCCATCTTGACTCAATAGCTTCTGTTTTCAGCTTGATATCACCACCTCTCCTCTTAAGAAACACATTGACAATCACCCTGAACCTAAAATGATGTGTGGGATTATCCTTAACATGGTTACATAGGGCATTATGCTCGTCACAGTTCCTGATTGATGAAAGGTGTTGCAAAATCCTAACCTTGAGCATATTGTTGTTTTTACCAACATAATATCCTGAGCATGACATACAATTGGCCAGATACACCACATTGGTGGTCCTACAAGTGGCTCTCCCCTTTAGTGAGAAAATCTTTCCTGTGGAAGGATGTACAAAAATTGTCTCCCTGTTGATGTAACTACAGGCCTTACAGCTCCCACATGGAACAGTACCTATAGACTTGGGTAGACACAAGACATCATTGTTACCTCTGTCATGACAGAGTATATCTTTTAAGTTTTTGTTCCTCTTGTAGCAGAACTGTGGCACATCCCCTACTATGTCCTTCAAGTTACTGTCACTCGTAATGATGTTCCAATTCCTCTTAATGATGTCACATACCCCTCTGATGTTACTGCCATAGGTTAACAACACTCTGGGTTTAATACCCCTCCCCTTACCATTATTGTCTTTATTTTTCTTGTTGCCCTCTAAAAAAGTGGGGATATCGAGCCATGGCTTGTATTTACCCTGTCTATTCTCACTGCCTCTCACCACCGCTGCTTCCACCAAATCTTGTCTATAGCCCCTATGGTAGAAACATTCCTTCAGATGTACTACCTCTCTCTCAAACTGCTCATCCACTTGACTGATCCTAGAAATCCTACCTACCTGTCCTTCCACTATATTGGGGAAAGTGAACCTTGGATGCATGCTATCAAAGGAGAGTAGTGAATTCCTCCAACTCTCTTTTCTATATAGTCTGGAACTAAATCCTTCCGATGTTAACTCTATGGTAACATCCAAAAAACCCAGAGACACATGTGAGCTTCTAACATCAAATCTCAGGAAGGAAATTGTAGAATGTAAATATTCCACAAACAAGGACAGCCTCTGTTCACCCCCCTTCCATACAATAAAGATATCGTCTACAAAATGTAGATAAATCCTTATGTATTGATTCCACTCACTATTACTCAAAACATGTTGTTTTTCCCAGAAGGAAAGGACCAGGTTAGCATAGGTATTGGCACAGGGGGTGCCCATGGCTACCCCCTGTGCTTGCCTATAAACTGAACCATTGCTCATGAAAACATTGTTTGCCAAAACCAGCCTCAGTAGCTCATCTATAAGGAAGAGGTATTTTTCAACAACACCCATGTCCTTCAAAATCCCAATACTGGCTGCTGTTCCGTACTCATTCCCTATCACAGTGAACAAGCTGTGAACATCTAGGGTTACTAACATAACCCCTTCATGGCAGCCTTCCCTATTCATTTCACCCAGGACAGTTAGAATATGTGCAGTATCCTTCAAAACATTACTCATGAGGTCTACATAGGGTCTAAGTGCACTCTCCAGCCATATGGATAAGTTCTCTGTGACCCAACCCCTGCCCGAGACTATGGGTCTAAGAGGTGGGTCTATTAATGATTTATGCACTATCGGTAACGCCTTAAACACAGGGATAACTGGTTTCCAATATAGTGGAAGGACAGGTAGGTAGGATTTCTAGGATCAGTCAAGTGGATGAGCAGTTTGAGAGAGAGGTAGTACATCTGGTGAAATGTTTCTACCATAGGAGCTATAGACAAGATTTGGTGGAAGCAGCGGTGGTGAGAGGCAGTGAGAATAGACAGGGTAAATACAAGCCATGGCTCGATATCCCCACTTTGTTAGAGGGCAACAAGAAAAATAAAGACAATAATGGTAAGGGGAGGGGTATTAAACCCAGAGTGTTGTTAACCTATGGCAGTAACATCAGAGGGGTATGTGACATCATTAAGAGGAATTGGAACATCATTACGAGTGACAGTAACTTGAAGGACATAGTAGGGGATGTGCCACAGTTCTGCTACAAGAGGAACAAAAACTTAAAAGATATACTCTGTCATGACAGAGGTAACAATGATGTCTTGTGTCTACCCAAGTCTATAGGTACTGTTCCATGTGGGAGCTGTAAGGCCTGTAGTTACATCAACAGGGAGACAATTTTTGTACATCCTTCCACAGGAAAGATTTTCTCACTAAAGGGGAGAGCCACTTGTAGGACCACCAATGTGGTGTATCTGGCCAATTGCATGTCATGCTCAGGATATTATGTTGGTAAAACCAACAATATGCTCAAGGTTAGGATTTTGCAACACCTTTCATCAATCAGGAACTGTGACGAGCATAATGCCCTATATAACCATGTTAAGGATAATCCCACACATCATTTTAGGTTCAGGGTGATTGTTAATGTGTTTCTTAACAGGAGAGGTGGTGATATCAAGCTGAAAACAGAAGCTATTGAGTCAAGATGGATTTTAGATTTAACAGCTCACATTAACCCAGGGCTCAATGATAAAGTACCCCTGAAGCCAACCCTTAAAAATAGGCGGGCTTTTTACTGAGCACTGATTGGTAGTTGAATATTTTAAAAATGTATTGTTTGTTTGAGTACTTTGTCTGATGAAGGGTTTTGGCCTGAAAGTGCTAACTCTGTTATCTTCTGTGTCTTAAATAAATATTTTATACTTGTCTGTACAGCAGCAGTTCCCAGGGACGTTTTTTCTTGCTGATTTACTTATTATACAGAACTGGGATTTGGTTTAGCATGAGCTTATTTGGATTTGACTATTTTTTGGCTTCACTGTGCTATGCATGCTGCTGAGAGAGCTGTTACTGTTAATGGTTCGAGTACCATGTTGGAACCTGAAGGTGGTGTGCCTTTACTGGGAGGTTGGTGCACTGATAAGCTGACAACGCAACAGAATCCTCTTTTGAACCTGGGCTTTTCTGTGTCAAGAGGAAGGACAGAAGAGATTTCAGTGCCATTAGCTATGGACAAAATGTTTGAGGATCTTGTTCGAGACCTCATTTTCAAGGCTTTAAGGCTGCAAAGGTTACAATGGCAAGCCTATCATTTGGAGGCTTGCTTGGACTATGGTATCATCCCGAGAGGTATGCGTGTCATGTGCATGCCTACTCAAGGGGACAGGTACCCTGAGTTACTAGCTAAATGGCAGGCTATTAATATATGTACAAGTTATCAGTACATGGAATTATTAATAACTTTCTTTTCACTGGAAATTGAAGTATTAAAGCAAGAGGTATCCAGCTTACAATAGAAGCTGATTAATGGATTTCGTGAGCCTTATCAAAAGTCCCGCCTGGAGCAGTTAAATCGTGGACTCATCGACAATGATGAGAAGCTAAAAACTTTAAAGATGGGCAAGTTAAGGAGGGACCACGAAGATTTTTCGAGGAGTAATATCTTCGTGTGGCCAAGGAACACCCCTCGGACTTCCAACACTACATGGAGGGCACAGAGACCCAGCGAGAGAGTAACGTCTGCTGAGGAGCGTCACAATCCATTGACGTCGGGTAAGGAGACTGCTCCTGTTACAGCAGCTCCTGCTGACGTTTTGGCAGGAGAGCCGGTTTCGGCTGTGGAGAGCTCCGCTGATGTCGGGAACGTTATAAAGACTTCTTCCATGGTCAGTGCTAGTACTTCAGGGGATGCTGACACATTTTTGCTCAGGTCTGTGCAATTTGTTGGCACAGACTGTAACACGGGAGGTTTGACCACAGGAGGGGTCCAGGATGATCCTTCAGTCACATCGAAGGATTTATTAAATGGTTCCAGTATGTGTACTAATGCAAAGCCTGTTTTTGGAGGCATGGGAGCATGTCCGAAGGTCTCCTTGGGACAGAATCATTTTTTGGGCATGCTGCCCGCGAGTACGAAGAGGAAAGGTCCATGGAAACGGTCGCGGAGCGACGACAGAGACTCAATGAACAAGAGGAGGACTTTGGATTGACTCCTTTTATTCCTGATTTTGGTATTGTTTTTAATCTATCTAGACATGTTTTGAATGATGCTGAATTACATGTTTTAAACAAAGGTCTTACGTTTGTACCAAGCAAAGCCTGCATTTATAGTGATATTGTGATGGATTTGATGTTGTATTGTCGTAGAGTTATGTTAAGCAAAATTTTTGGAGGGGCACAGGGTTCTCAAATGGGTTTACGTAAACCAAGTAGTTTTGTTCCCCCTTTTTCATCAGCATTACATCTTTTTATAAATAAATGTGAGAGTGACTTAACCATATTTCTACAAGAGAAAGGGAAAGATAGGTTCTACAATTTAAGTTCTGAACATAGACAAGCTTTAGAACAACTTAGTAGGAATCAAGACCTCACAATAAAAATGGCAGATAAAGGAGGGGCGGTAGTGGTGCTTGACACTGACTGGTATGATAGCAAGATATTAGGGATGTTATCTGAAAGAGAGGTTTATCAATTGCTGAATCCGGTGGAGGTCAGTAACATTGTAAGCAGAGTACATGCACAAATTAATAGGCTATTTACACAAATGTACATAACACAGGAGCTTCTTGATTTTTTCTACATAGAGAAACCAGTTATCCCTGTGTTTAAGGCTTTACCGAAAGTGCATAAATCATTAATAGACCCACCCCTTAGACCCATAGTCTCGGGCAGGGGTTGGGTCACAGAGAACTTATCCATATGGCTGGAGAGTACACTTAGACCCTATGTAGACCTCATGAGTAATGTTTTGAAGGATACTGCACATTTTCTAACTGTCCTGGGTGAAATGAATAGGGAAGGCTGCCATGAAGGGAGTATGTTAGTAACCCTAGATGTTCACAGCTTGTTCACTGTGATAGGGAATGAGTACAGAACAGCAGCCAGTAATGGGATTTTGAAGGACATGGGTGTTGTTGAAAAAGACCTCTTCCTTATAGATGAGCTACTGAGGCTGGTTTTGGAAAACAATGTTTTCATGAGCAATGGTTCAGTTTATAGGCAAGCACAGGGGGTAGCCATGGGCACCCCCTGTGCCAATACCTATGCTGACCTGGTCCTTTTCTTCTGGGAAAAACGACATGTTTTGAGTAATAGTGAGTGGAATCAATACATAAGGATTTATCTACGTTTTGTAGACGATATCTTTATTGTATGGAAGGGGGGTGAACAGAGGCTGTCCTTGTTTGTGGAATATTTACATTCTACAACTTCCTTCCTGAGATTTGATGTTAGAAGCTCACATGTGTCTCTGGATTTTTTGGATGTTACCATAGAGTTAACATCGGAAGGATTTAGTTCCAGACTATATAGAAAAGAGAGTTGGAAGAATTCACTACTCTCCTTTGATAGCATGCATCCAAGGTTCACTTTCCCCAATATAGTGGAAGGACAGGTAGGTAGGATTTCTAGGATCAGTCAAGTGGATGAGCAGTTTGAGAGAGAGGTAGTACATCTGAAGGAATGTTTCTACCATAGGGGCTATAGACAAGATTTGGTGGAAGCAGCGGTGGTGAGAGGCAGTGAGAATAGACAGGGTAAATACAAGCCATGGCTCGATATCCCCACTTTGTTAGAGGGCAACAAGAAAAATAAAGACAATAATGGTAAGGGGAGGGGTATTAAACCCAGAGTGTTGTTAACCTATGGCAGTAACATCAGAGGGGTATGTGACATCATTAAGAGGAATTGGAACATCATTATGAGTGACAGTAACTTGAAGGACATAGTAGGGGATGTGCCACAGTTCTGCTACAAGAGGAACAAAAACTTAAAAGATATACTCTGTCATGACAGAGGTAACAATGATTTCTTGTGTCTACCCAAGTCTATAGGTACTGTTCCATGTGGGAGCTGTAAGGCCTGTAGTTACATCAACAGGGAGACAATTTTTGTACATCCTTCCACAGGAAAGATTTTCTCACTAAAGGGGAGAGCCACTTGTATGACCACCAATGTGGTGTATCTGGCCAATTGTATGTCATGCTCAGGATATTATGTTGGTAAAACCAACAATATGCTCAAGGTTAGGATTTTGCAACACCTTTCGTCAATCAGGAACTGTGACGAGCATAATGCCCTATATAACCATGTTAAGGATAATCCCACACATCATTTTAGGTTCAGGGTGATTGTTAATGTGTTTCTTAACAGGAGAGGTGGTAATATCAAGCTGAAAACAGAAGCTATTGAGTCAAGATGGATTTTAGATTTAACAGCTCACATTAACCCAGGGCTCAATGATAAAGTACCCCTGAAGCCAACCCTTAAAAATAGGCGGGCTTTTTACTGAGCACTGATTGGTAGTTGAATATTTTAAAAATGTATTGTTTGTTTGAGTACTTTGTCTGATGAAGGGTTTTGGCCCGAAAGCACTAACTCTGTTATCTTCTGTGTTTTAAATAAATATTTTATACTTGTCTGTACAGCAGCAGTTCCCAGTGACGTTTTTTCTTTGCTGATTTCTTCATTTATACACTCTTTTTCGCTTTTAATCCCAAAATTTATCATATGTATATTTATACAGTTTTACTACTAATCTCTCATATTTTTTCATTTATCCACTTTAACACATTGTATAAATGTAATAAAGCAGCATATACCACTAGGTTAATTAATCCTAAACGTCCTTCTTCTTTATTTACATAAAAAATCTTATTTTTAAAAGGTTTAATCTAGAACCCCATATAAATGAAAAAATATCTGCAATAATTAATTTTCAAATACTATTGGTAGCATAAATAGACTTGCTAAGTGCGCTATTTTTCCATCAGTACTGAATTTATCAAATAAGTTTTTTTTCTGAATGATACATTATTTATTCCCTATAAAAGGCAGGCTTATTTTATTTCTTCTATTGTTTTTTCCCATTGAATTCTACTTTCATATTTATTCCAAATGTTATACCTAACATAGAAATTTTAGTCAACGTAAAGTATACACCCCTAGCTTTACTACATCACCTAAACCTTTACTTTTCTATTTATTTAAAGCCATCCCTATCACCTGTAGACACTTATGTGTGCAATTTATTACTTTTTTATCCATTTTTTGCAATTATCATAATGGCATCTGTTTATGTTAACAGAACTGGAATTTTTAACCCTTCAGGTGTTATATACCCACCGCCTTCATTTTGTAATTTATTTCACACACTATCACATTTATAACTAATGTAAAGTGCATACAACTCATTGGATGTTCTTGCCACACAACATCATCATATGTACCTCTAGGCTTAACCAGTCATTTATAAGTATTTTTTCTTTATTATTACTTTACATTAACATACATGATTTCCCAACTTTCTCACTTATATTATATTATTTCATTATTACCCATAAGATTTCATGTCCACTTGTGTCAAATGCTTTATCAAGGTCTCCAATCATGATTTTTGCTTCTTCATTTCTATTCTTGATGCCATCCACAACTTCTCTATCATTAATAATTCTTGACAGCCCTTCCCCTTTATACTATATGCACTATCTTCCATAATATTTTCCATTTTAGTTTCAAATCTCTTTTGAATTATGTTATAAAGATAATTATTATAATTCAATACTATCAGTCTCCAGTTTTTTAATTGCCTTCTATCTTGCTTCTTCCATATGAGTTTAGGAATTCCATTACATAATTCTTTATACATAGAACATTCATGTAACCATTCATTGAAAATCTTTAAAAGTTATATATTATTTGCCAATCCCTTCAATTTTTGTACATTTTATACTCTATTCCATCTTGTCCTCCACTCAAATATATATTTACTTGTCCTACTACTTTATTTGACTCATTGAAGGAAATCTCCTTTTCTAACTCTTTATTTTCTTTTTCTGTTAACTTTTTACTTTCTATGTTTTATTCACTGCCTTCTTTTTTCACTTTAAATATTCATTGCATATATTGTGCTACACTATTCATAATCTTTTTTTGAGTTATTTCTATTTCTCATTTTACATTTTGTATTTCTCTCATTACACTACCATCTTCCTTTACTAATATTCTTAAGTAACTCAATACTTCCTCACTTTTTCCTTGTAAAAATATCTTTGCTTATATACCATTTTTTCTTGATTTCTTTCATATATTTTTTCATTGTCAAAATATTTTCTGTCATTATGTTCTCCATTTTCTCATGCATTGCTATATGTTATTTTATATTTTTCTTCTCTAGTTTTCTCACATCATGTTGCCACTTTAAAAAAAAAACATGTTTTTGTATTGTTCCCTAAATATCATCCACCATTCATACCAATTTTTACAAAATTATCTCATAATAAAAGATATTTTCATAACTGTATTACTAATCCCTTTCTTTCTTCATTCTATGCATTCTCATTTATCCTTTTTATTTCTTTGCCTATTTGTATGTATTCCTTGTTTTCTTTTATCTCTAGCCATATTGTAAGGTGATCAGAAAATCCTGTTTCAAGTACCTTCCCTTCTCCTATAACTATATCTTCTGATACTGTAAAATAACGTTACAGTTCTATACATACTCTTTTTATAAGTCCATGAATTTTTGCCCCAAAGTTTTACCTTATCACAACTTATAACTTTGAACATTTTTCTTATATAATTTATTTTCTTTTTACACTTGCCTCTTTAATCACAGTTAAAGTCTCCTGTTATTTTAATATTCATATTTATCACTACATAGTCTAAAATCTGATGAAATAATCTTTCCCTTTCTTTACAATTAGTATAAGCATATAACGTTATAGTTCTACGTACTTGTTCTTTCCATTTTAAATCTATAATCGTTAACCTTCCCATTTTTGCTAAAGTTATATCTAATAGCTTTACTGTATTCTACAGAATAGAGCTATTCCAAAACCTGTCCTGTTTCCCAAATTCCATATTATCTTTCCTCCCCATGGTTTTACTGTTTTTAATCCATCTTCATTTGTTAAAATCTTGTGTCTTCTAACATAATTACATAATGTATTTACATTTATATCACATATATCACACCACTCCAAAATCCTTATTTTTCTTACTAGAGTATTAATATTATTCACATTTACAGAAAGCACTCTAAAATGTCATTTTTCCTTAGATTCATGGTTTTACAAGTTCATAGCTAATTATTAGGCTAGTTTTCATAATAGGCTATTCTAAGCTTATCAAATTTCCCTCCCAAAGATGAGAATCAAACACCTTACCTTGTGTCTGTGAGTCATACACTTTAACCATTGCACCATCCTCCAATCACTAGCTGCATATATTCTTTTTCATCCATTTCCTTTCTTTTTTCTTTTGTATTTAATTTCTATTTCCTTTTCTGTCTTTTACCCTTTTACCCTTTTACCAATAGAATATTTTTTTCTTTTACTACTTCACAATGTATGTCTTCATCAATTATTTCAGTACCTTCTTCTATGTCCCCTTATGATTTTTTCTTATCTAATTTTTCCTGTATTTCCACTACTTCTAAAATTTCTTCTCTTTGTTTATATTCTTCTTTTTCCTTTCCTTACTCTTATTTTTATTTTTTTTTTTGCAATCCATCCATAAGTGTACATCTTTGTTGCATTTATAACATTTTAATTCATATTTTTTGTATCATGTCTTGTTTCCCCACAAATGTAACATTTTCTTTTATCACAGTTATTTATCAAATTTCCTTCTTTTTCACGCAAAAAAAATATGTTTTGGGGTGTACCCAGTATTTTACTATACCCCTATTCCCCGCAATATTTATTGCATGTGGTATATGTATGTTTTTTCTTTCTATTTTTAAAAAAATATTACAGTTCTGGCCACCAGTCCATAAAATCCTTTTGTCATAAACTTTTGCACTGTCCAGTACTTCTTTACATAATGTTTTCAAATGTCCCTTCAAAGTCTCTCTTTCTACCTCTGTTTAAAATTGTACATGAATTTTCTTTTTTGTTTCCTTGTTAAAATGCTTTTATCTAATAAAAATTCCAAGCATTGCAGTCTCTTTTTTACATATTCTGCAAGAAAATTTTCCATTAAAAAACAGTCTCAAATATAATGTCACAGAATGGCTCTTTGTTAATAAGAATAAATGTTCTTACCTCATCTGCTTGTATACCCAAATGAGCTATTAAATTGTCCCACACTACATACCTGTCCATTTCTTTGTCTTTTTTCTTTGAATCCTTACCACATACTTCCATTTTTTATTTTCTTCTGCCTTCTTTTCTGCTACTCCACATTTGCCTTCTTTTATTTTCTCTGCATATGTTTTCTTTTCCACCTCACCAATATTCTTCAGGATTGTCTCTGCATTTTCCTTTTGTATTTTCTGTATAAGCTCCCCCCCCCCCCCAGGAAACATCTCCTTCATTTTCTGGCTCACTCTGCACCATTTCTTTAAGTAAATCATCCTGCAACCCACCGGACTGGAGGGTTATAATTATGCATAATCCATTTGCTGACTCATCACATCAAACAAATTTCTTTGACACAATGATGACTAGGGAAAGTTCCCCAATGCTCTGGACAAATTTCCACCAGCAGTAGAAATACCACCTTGGGTCTCACCCAAAAACAGGCCAAAGGCATAGTTGGACTAACCTGGTCAATAAAGAATAAATACATTTTATAGGGGGTATAGCTTGAATATGAATCTTTCTAATAGGAATAAAAGTGTCAGACTAATGGTAAATTTCTGATTCTCCATCTACTGATCTGAGTTGCACCATGTCCATAAGTGCTGAATCAGAGAACGTTTGAATATCAGGCATAGCTCACCTTTCAGCAGTCTGTAGAAGACCAGTAATCATGACCTTCCCTTGATGAAACCAAAGAATTTGACGTCTGAAGGATTTTTTTATGTCATTATTTATCATGAATGTGATTATTATTTCCATGTCCTCACATGTGAGACTAGTCAGGTTTATGGGTTAGTAGTTTTCTGGGTCCATGGGTGGCCTAACCTTGTGCAGAGGGATATCACTTGCAGTCCTTCATTCACTTGGCATGGATCCTATTTGGAAGCTGTGATTAAATAATACTTCTAGTGGGTCTGATAAGTCATGATTTATGCAATTAAGGATGTATCCTTGGATAGTGATGTAGTATTTCTGGCATTAGACAGTGTACTGTGGATATGTTCCCTACTGCAAGTTGGGGAGCTATGGATGGAGGGGTATTTCTTGAGAGGATTCTGGGTCAGAAAGCAAATTAAAATTTGAGCTGAATATATCAGCCAGTAGATTTGCTATATCCTTCAACTCAATATAGGTGGCTCCATTTACAGTTACAGGTTTCAGTCATAGCTGAAGAATTCCTTGTGGCTATTCTTAGCCAGTGAGACTAATTTTACCTCATATTTTACTTTGGTAGACTTAATTAGTCTCCTGTGTTGTTTATTTAGTTTGATTAGGGCATTCTTGCTGGGCATTGTACTTCCTGTTTTTGGCCATGATTTTGTTCCTTGTGGTATACCACCTATTGATGTTTGAATTACACCAGGTTGTTATTTTTGACTTTATCCTGTGTTTATTTAGGTTTGCTGGCTAGGCTTACGTAGGCCCTTTGGCCGATAGCCTAGTACTGACCCATGAATCTATGAACCTAACCTAACCTACGCCACCCAAGAAAGTTATTTTCCTGTGCCACTGTTGAGCAGAGACACAGAAGTGATCCCTGGGATGTATTTCCTATTTCCCATCCACTCATCATGATTTTTCTTGAAGAGTGTTAATGAAAAACTTTGCTTGACATAGATGAGTAGCCTGTTCCAGAGTATGGGAAGTCTTTGGGGCAGGAATCTATCCCTCCAGCATGTCCTGCTTATTGTGGTGACAAGGTTTAGATCCCTAGAGCGTGTAGCTCAGAGGGATTGAGATTTCTTTAGGTGTAGCATGTCCAACAGCTCTGGGTTTGACATAGCTTTATATGTTAGGCAGAGATCACCTCAGAGTAAGCGATATGCTACGGAGTAAAGCTGGAATTTTTTGAGGTAGACAGTGTAAGGCATTTGTTTGAGGCCAGTAATCCTCTTTGTGAGGTACTTCTGTGGACTTTCCAGCTGCTCCAGATGTCTTATGACGTACATTCCAAAAGGGGCATTGCACTCTATAATGGGTCTAATGAGTGTCGAGTAGAGGGGAACAATGACCTCTTTTTTCCTGGATGAGAACCCTTTTATGATGAGATGTGCCACGCAGAAGGACTTCCTGACTACTGTGGCAATGTGACTATCAAAGGAGAGACTATTGTACACCTGGGTCCAAATGTCTCATCATGTATTCGGTGTTAAGTAGATTGCTGCCTGTGTGGTAGTTCATGGGCACAGAGTATTTACCAAAGGGGATGACACTGCACTTTTTGGCATTGAGCTTGAGGCCCTGGCTCTGACACCAGGCATCTGTCTCAGTGAGGCCCTTCTGTAGGATGTCCACATCATTTGGGGACTTGACTATGGCTCCTAGTTTGCAACCCATCTTGTGACGTAGGGATTTATACCTAGTTTAGTGAGTTTAGTTATAATTCCAGAATGGGGGATCATGTCGAAAGCCTTGGCGAGGTCAAGATAGGCTGTGTGAACCACCTGACCCTTTTCTACAGCTTTGGTGACTGCCTCAAAGAAGTCAATCTGGTTCAGGAGGCATGATCTGCCATTCACAGACCCAAACTGGGTGGGATCCAGAGTTTGGAGGTTACCAATGTCTTTGTTATGAGTTCCATGATGATACATTCCATGGACTTGCAGACCAGGCTCATCAGACTAATAGGTCGATAGTTCCTGGGATCAGTGGTGGCACCCCCCTTTGTGGAGTGGGATAACTGATGCTGTGCACCATTCAATGGGCACAAAGCCTGATGCGAGGCTATTACTGAACATGGTGATTAAGAGGGGAGCCAGTTCATTCTGAAGTTCGTGTAAAATGCAGCTTGGGATGTTGTCCGGTCCCATGGATGCTGTGTTTTTGGCTTTAGAGAGTGCACCTTTTACTTGCATAGTTGTGATTACAGGGACTCTGCATTCTTCCTGTTTAGATATGGGCCCTTTAGGGGGTGGGGGAGTAAGGTAAGGGGGATTTTAAGTAGGCAACACTGCCTCTATGCATCTGTATACATGATTGTAAAGTTTTTTTTTTTTTTTTTTTTGTGAACAACTTTGAGTATATAGGGAGCTTTTCTGGGTTTGGAGGTTTGGAGACTCTTGAACTTTTCCAGTGTGTCACTTAAAAGTTGGACATTTGCCTTGGAATAAGTCCTAAAAGTTCTGGAGTTACCTGGTATGTCTTTCTTTCTTTCAAAGCAGCTTTATGGTCCACCTGACCAGAAAGTATGTGTGTGTGTGTGTGTGTGTGTGTGTGTGTGTGTGTGTGTGTGTGTGTGTGTGTGTGTGTGTGTGTGTGTACTCACAATGCTTCCCTGGATGAGGACTAAATCAAGGATATTGTTTCCCCTACCAAGCATACAGACTAGCTGGTCTAGGGTATGCATGTTGACAAAGTCCAGGGAGTTGTGCATGGAGGAGTTCGAGTGCATCATACTGCTTTACCAGCCTTGATTTTTTTATGTAAATTGAGGCACCTCCACCTTTTGTTCCTCTTTGTGCTGTAGATTATCTAAATAAGTAGAAACCAATATAGAACTGCACTGCTGGAGTGCTCTCCTCAGCTTTAAAAAAAATGTCTCACTAACTACACATATGACTGCATTCTGTAGGGTTGGGAGAGCTTGCAGGGAGTGGAGTTTTTTGTTTAGACTCTTGGTAATGAGCAGTATCACTTATACATTATTCCGTGTTGGTTTAACTATGTCAGATGGTTTATCAGGTAAGCAATGCTTAAAAAAGCACAATGGAGGTGGACAAGGTAATAGCCAATATTTAAAACTCTAGAGGGACAGGTGCAGGCGATCTCTAGTGAAGTACTGTGGTCTGTCAACCAAATCCTTCCCTTTAAATACACCAAAAACTAAGCCAATTATTAAAATCAATTATATTTTTCTTGTAATGTGACATCATCTTTGAGAAGGTGAAATGCTGCTCAATGTAAGGCATATACTGGCCTGGACAATTAGTCTGAGGGCACCATCATGTTTCTATTCATATAGTGCAGGGAGGTATGTCTGGGATCATTTACTCCTGCATGATCTCTGATTGAGTAATACTACTCATGGTTCAATGACCTGAGTGCATGCATAATCCGGTGGATCCTGTCCCTAATAGGCAACCAACCGTAACACTCTCTTTGCTCAGCCTAGTGAGTGGGATACCGCAATCTGTCTCACAATAGAGACTTCTATGGGGAAAAAATGTTGGCTTGTGCAGTGGTCTGCCTTATAGGCCTAGAGGCAGAAACAGTGAGGTGAGACTGAATG